>NW_027286131.1:0-17500 GCF_022747635.1 Hetaerina americana
GGAATTATCGTAAGTTGAGATTTCTCGATTTCTTAAAATATATTTTGTGAACTTGTTTTCTATGCATACATTGATCAATCAGTCTTAAACTGGTCCACTTCGAATTGACCTCGTCCAGTGAAGGTCATATTTAAGCGTCCCTCTCTTCCTCGTCTCTTAGATACTCGCCCACCACCGCACATTTCTCACCAAAATGTTTCTTCCTCAAAACGATTATTTGAAGAGATTTTCTTCCAATTCCTTTTGCAAAGGAGAATCATTCCTACTGAAAATGTAATCAGTGTCGTAATTACGTGCGACACCGTGTGCAGGGGCAAGTGATATCCTGAAAACGTGGATCTATATATGGATCCATTAAGATAGCTACAGACGCGTGCCTCTTTGGATTAAACATTTGGCGTAAAATGATTACTATTCATCAAGATATACTCACTCCTTCCATTTGCAGTTTAAGTTCTCAGTGGCGTCGGCTTTGAGGTTATACGTGTGCCTATATAGCGATGAAACCGGAAGAGTAATATGATGGGAAATTTCGAAAATGTGTGCTCCGACGTCAGGTTTTTCAAGTCGGTCGTTCTAATGTTCAGGCAACTGTTCCTTGCACCTAGCATTAAAATTGCGTGTTGTCTATCCAACGTATGATTTGCGCGTCACGTGCTTCACTTAGCCTGAGAATTTCCGGAATCTTGAACTGAGGCCGTTTCGTTTTTTAGACTACCTGATAATTTATGAATTCCGTTTGGGTTTCAGAATCTGATATTAGCGTCTAATTAAAAAAAATATTTTTACTAGCTTACCTGGTGAACCTTTTAACGCCTAACAATCATTGAACACTTTGGTTAAACCATTAATAAATCAAGGACGGCTGTACCAATTTTAATTATACTTTAATTGTTAAAACAGAAAAGGAAATAATTCAATAAAATTACAGAAAATATTGCAATGGCTTGTCAGAAACGCATTTTCCATATTCGATCTATGCATATATAAATTCGGCTTTTTTCTCTTGAGTCAAACGCCTTCTTCTATAAAACAATTTTTGTTTTCTTATCAGGCGTAAGAACAAATAAAGCGGATGGTTTACCATCGAGTGTACATGCCACATATAATTGACATTGAGAAAAATATTGGTTTTTCAAATTCATACCACAAACACGAAACGATTGGCTTTGTGGTTTGTTAATCGTCATCGCGAATAGCACACGAGTTGGAAATTGAATCCGTTTGAACTCAAAGGGCATATCGGTTGGGATCATGGTAATCCTGGGAAAGAGAACTTCCTCATCTTTGAATTTTCCTTTGAGTATTGTCACGTGAATCATAATGATCATCAGTTTTTTCACCAAACGCGTTCCAATGCATAGTTTTGGTTGGTTTTAATGAAGATGCATCATTGCCACCAAGGCAACCTTCTGCTGTAAATTGTACGGTGGTAAGCCAGGCAAATCCAAGGGGTTGAAAAAGTAAGATGGATAACTAGTTGGTGACTTTGTCTTCATTTGTTTCATAGTCAATAGATTTGAATGAATGCATATTACCAACGATTTGATACTGAATTACAAAGTCTCAGTCATCCATATCTTTGTCCTTGGCCGCCAAAATTGCTCGCTCACTCAACCAATTGTGATTTTTGTGGTTATCAATGATGTTCAATGTAAATGAGCTCATCTTTAGATAAAACAAAATTGCAAATATTGCGAGGAAATTATATGAATCCGTTCGATATGTCTACAGGAATACGGCCATTACCGATAGTCAACAATTGCTTGGATAAATCTTCAACAGATGGATCGTTTAGCAATGTAGCCCTATTGTTTGTTGTCATTTTAAGTTTCTTCACATAGCGCTTCATATTTCATGAGTTGTGGCAAGCGTTAATTGCATCGGCAGCAATCGATCTTGGAATAACTGTTGAAAGGAATTTGTTTCGCGGAAATCGCCGGACAGTAAAATCATTGCGCCGCGAAAGCATTTCAAGTCATTGTGCAGTTCTTTCATCGTCCGGTCAAGTGCTTCCAATGCGCGTCTGTGCGCCATCGTGCATTCGCCCCATATGATGATTTAAGATGCTGTTAAAGTTTTGGCCATTGTGGACTGTTTCGAAATGTTACATGACACTTGTTCGGAATTGTGGAAGTTTCACGGTAACATTAACAGTAAAAAAGCTGTACGGCATCCTTCCAACAATGTGGTCGCTATTCTAGAAGCAGCAACTGCTAACATAATGTCCGATCTCGCACGAACAGTGTTCAATGGCAATGATATGAGGAATGTCTTCCCAATTCCACCAGTGGCTTCCAGTAAGGATCACCCACCATTTCCATCATCAATTGCCTTCATTGATGTGACATGTTCTTCCTTCTGTTGGTGGTTAATTCATATCCACGTTCCAATTCTTGCTTTAAGGCGTCGTTTATTCCACGATCCGGTGCTGGCATACCCTACCTTGCTAATAAACTTCCGCACATCAGGTAAAACATGTCTTCATTCAACAGCAATGCCTGGTCATGCATCTCCTCATTTACCTCTATATCGAGATTTCTTGAACGTACACAAATTCGATGTCAAATGTCTTCTGACGGGTCACGTGGTTTGGAAGGGAAGCATGTCGAAAGGATGATAACAAGTAATGTGTGCATCTGACTTGGACGGTTGCCCATGTTTCCTAAGTGTTCGAAGGAAACGGAGGGTATGGGCGGAGGGGAGGGAGATAGAGAAGGAGGGGAGGGGATGGCAGGAAGAGGGTCCACGTGCCTGACCTGCGAAACGCGGTCTCCACTGTCGACAGTTTCTCTTATTTAACCGTTTCAATTTTCTCATCTTCTTCTTCATATATGTATAGGTGGGTGCCGGTAGTCCAGTGGGTAGAGCGTTGGACTGCTGACCAGAGGGTCTCGGGTTCGATTCCCGGGCAAGGCACTCTTTGCAACTGCAGCTCCACCCGAGCTTAAAGTGATTATTCGGGTATCAGGTTTTCCTGGGAAACCATAACCGGCACAGGGAAAGGAACTGGCCGCCCTTCCCCTGATGTGTTAATTTTCACATAGGGCTTTTCGTATAGGGCTTAGTACAGGGTGATCTCTACCATCACCTACTAAACGGACCTTCGGGTTGATTACTGTGTTTATATATATGTGTTGATTGTGGTGTGTATATATATATATGTATATATATATATATATATATATATATATATATATATATATATATATATATATATATATATGTAATGGGCTGACACAATATAACACAAATAGAAAAGACTAGACACATTTAAAAGAACAATCACCCCCCCTGACATCCACCAGCCCTTTGGCGCCCCCCGTGACAAATTGCCTCTCAAAAAATATAATTTATCTTTTATCATGCAAACATTGCACTTCCTTTTACATAGGTGAATGCATAACCCCCTTTTCCATCCGAATGAATAATCACCGGTACTCCTGCAATTCTGCCTCACTCTCTTCTCTTCCTATCCCTTCACACGCCAATTCCCACAACCTTTCATTCGACCAGTGTTTTGCTCTTAACATCCTAGAATCCCTACCAGATTCAGCCACTAACATAGAGGTGAGAACTCGTGAATCCGCCTTCATACTATCCTTCCGTTCCTTTAAAATTCCCACCCTAAACCGCCATATTTAATTTCCCTCCCAGCATTCCCTCCACACCTCCCCTCCGCGCCCTTAGCTCTTTCCCCTCTCCTCTGCAATAGCATATTTTTAGTCTCTCTTGAAGAAGGCCTCTGAGAGGGCCGAAAGCTCGAACAATTTACCGTGTTAGTGTTCTTTTAAAGGTGTCTATTCTTTTCTATTTGTGTTGTATTGTGTCAGCCCATTATTGTTCCGCTCAAGTCAGTTTTTCCGTACAATCGTAGTCGTCCGACCGCAAAGCGGCGGCCAATAAGTGATGGTGTCACGTTAAAAACACTATTGGGGAAGGCAACGGGAAACTACCTCAATTTTCATTCCCAAGATTAACATGATGGAATATACAGTGGTTTTGAGCGGCGAAAATTGAAGAACGTAAATACAGAATTAGGCAAAATGAAGTAAAAAGAATTAAACAATAAATTTAGGCGGGCAACAAATAAAGCAAAAGAAGCATGGGGGAAGACGCAGTGCTGGGATATGGAAAGTCTGCAGAGGAAGGGTGAAATCGGTGCGCTGTACAGCAAAGTTAAATCGTTTTCGGGAAGTAAGAAAAGAAGATCTATCCTTATAGTTAGGGATAAGGTGGGTGAGGTAATAGTTGACTCAGGAAAGATACAAAGGAGATGGAAGGAGTATATAGAAGAACTGAATAGTAGAGAACTTGGACCAACAAAGTTAGACATTGAAAAAGAATATGACGTAGCGGAAGACAGCTTAGCTCCAGGCATACTCGACGATTAGATAGAAAGGGCATTAAGGGAGATGAAACTAAATAAGGCCGTGGGGGCGGATAACATTCCCGCGGAAATATTGAAATGTTTAGGAATATTTAGCAACTTTAGCAGCGTGGGATATCAAACTTATTGTCCTGTAGTCCTCACATGGTGTAGCCTTTACCTTATTCGGAATAGGAACTAAAACTGATCTCACGAAGTCTGCCAGCCATATTCCTTCTTCATAGATACTACGAATCAGCCCATATAGCCTCTTTCTCCCACATTTTACTATACATTTCAGCATGTCCGCTGGAATGTTATCCACCCCCACGGCCTTATTGAGTTTCATTTCCTTTTATGCCCTTTCTTTTTTGTCCCTAATTTTTGACGCACATGCTCAAGTTCAAAATTCTGACAATTATTTCCTCAACTCATATTAAGAGCATAACTACCAACTTAACATCATGTAATTATGGACATGTCTCACTGAAAATAAACAATTTTGTGTATTCGTAGTGTCAATATTTACGACGCTGGAGACCTTTGTGTCCTTCATAACCTAGTGAGGGCATATGTACAAGGAATGTTCAGAATAAAAATATTTCAACATTTTCCTGTAAGATATTCTCTACAAAAGCTTGAAATCTCCGTCATTTTTAAATGACATCTTTCTCTGTTGTTAATTAATATTGGTCATGACATTAACAAGGAAAAATGAACGCCAAGAGACATTTTCAACCCTCGTCCAAGATGAATTCTATGGTCTCGGGCTCAACTTTGTGGAGGTTCATGTTCGTTTAAATGAAAATACTTTGTAACTTCCACACAATTTTTATTCGTACTACCGGTTTCAACGCTTCGGCGTCATCATCAGGTACCGGTACCCCACCTGATGAAGACGCCGAAGCGTTGAAACCGGTAGTACGAATAAAAATAGTGTGGAAGTTACAAAGTATTTTCATTCAAACAAGCTCGTCCAAGATATTAAATTAAGCCCTTAAGGAATTGGTTCACGTAATCTGTTTATATTTTGTAAACATTAAGTATATACATATAATTCACGAAACTGCTACGACGGATCCACAAATAAAGTGAAATCTTTCAATTTTTTTTGTAATCATTCAAGAGTCATGTAACTTCGGTTTTTGCAGTTTTAACAGTTTTTGCATCGACATTTCTACCGCCTCACGGCCAATGATAAGAGTTTCACGTATATTTATCCCGACGTGGAGGGATACGTATATATGCACACCAATAATTAATTTCATATATAAGTATATATATATATATATATATATATATATATATATATATATATATATATATACACATATACTTATATCATAAACAAACGCATTTTTCCAAAGCAACACATGCAAACAGCCCCCAATTTGATTCGCTAGAATGGAATTTGGTATTCCGGGTACCTTTATTACTGAAATATAAATTCCCAAAAATGTTTTCTTTCAATTCTTTGAGGCTTATGTTATTTACAACCCGTTATGTGGGATTGTTATGTTTATCAAGTACACCAGAAACGCAATTATGGCTTAAATCTAACAAAAGTTGAGGATCAAACATCGGATTGCTACTATGAACATATTTTTCACCCACCAGTGCCTTGCTCGCTGAATCACTCCGAAATACTTCAATGCGGTCCTAATTCATTCAATTAACATTTAACGAGAGGGTAATCAATCTCTCTAACAACACTTTCAAGCCCGATGAATGGAGTCTTCTCCCAAAAGGTTTCATGAACAGTTCCAGCGTCCGAGTAACCATTAAGGTCCTTATAAATCTCACAGTAGATTGTGAATTGGCCCTTGGCAACGGAAATTTAGGACCTGAACAGTTCATTTCAAGGGAAATAGCTAAGTACAGGAATTTATAAATTTCCACAAGTGAGATCATGTGGCTCACGAAAAATAATTAAGGTAATATCCCCTTGAAACATCCATTTCAAATATTAAGATCATTTTCACGAAAGCAGATACGGGGAATACGGACGAGGTATTAGAAAGGGAGTCCTATGGAAAAAATTAGAAGACTCCATTATGTGTAATAAAATAATCAGTCTGCCTCGTGATTCCACTGCAGAATACCAGAGAGACATAAAGATATATTTGGCCTCATGTGAAGTGTTGTTGAAGCCGAGTGTTACCATCAAACTTTAAGAAATGAATCCCAAATCGCCCAGATACCATGGTCTCTGAAAATTCACAAAAGTGATTTCCCTATCCGACCAGTGGTATCCAGTGTCTCCGCGCAAGCCAACCTAATTGCTCATGAGTTAAAATACCCACTCAGACAATATGCTCATTTTTTATCTCATGCTCAGGACTTTAGTTTTAGTTTATACTTATTCGTGACATTATTTTTGAAAATAGTCTCCTTCAAAAAATGATTTTCATTCACAATTTTACACTTTTAGACAACCAATGTTGTTTTTTCACGCAGATGGCAGAAAATGTTTAGCACACCACTAAGATTTCGATTCATTATCTAAGATAAGGAGTAGTGGTCAAAGTGTTTGCAAATCTATTAAATCACTCGATATTTGTATTATGATTTACGGCGACGGATGGGGAGACCTGATCGTATCGTCTTGTATTCGATCATTTAGCCATTTAACGTGACTTTCGAAGTGCATTTGCGCACTTCAAAAGCAAGAAGGAGATTAGTGTTAATTTTAAGGTGTGCTTGACCCGGAGTGATCGATTCATCCTTCTCAGTCCGGTGGATTTGTGTTCGGTCGGCAGTCATTCTTCAAATCCTGTGCTGGTTGAGGGAGTTTCCATCTTTGGAACCACTCACACCGTGTGTACTTTTTGTTTTTACTAATTCAATGTCTTTCAGGCAGAAAGACATTTACCAAACAACACCTCGAAAGAGGAGGGAAGAAAGATGATGAAACCTTTTCATCGCGTGAAGAAAAGTGAGTATTCTGGTGTTTTTCTGTCCCTTATTATTATTTGAATACGTGTTCTGCGTTCAACTTTTACGAAAACAGCAGTTTAATGGCATTTAAAATGCATCATCTGACATTTTCTTCATATACATCTAGTAATTTTAATATAGTTTTTGTAGAATATTTAATGCTTGTTTTACTCTGAAGAGTTCTAATATATATTAATTCCGATGAACTTGCTTAGAAATTAGGATGATGATATGCACTAAAATGATTTTAATATATCACTATATATTGCGAAGGCGCGATATATCATATTGTTTAGGCGTAAAGATTCACTTACGCTATCATTTTAGTCCAGCACTCATGGTCACAAATATGGACCATGAGAAATGTAATTCGATTGAGTTTAAGCGTGTGCCCTTGATCCAATGTAATTTGTGTGTGGCCTTGATGGATTGATTTTTGTTCTTTTGTCGTGTTTGGTCGGCGTTCGGCATGCCGTCATTTTCCTAATCGTGTGATATTTGAGAGAGTTTTGATCGTTGCAGCCGTTCTATTCCAGGGCATGTTTTGTGTATAGCAATCGGCTCTCTTACAGCCAATAGGTGATGGATCAACCGAGACGTCGACGGGAGATTGAAGAATCCGAGGGCCCACTGATAGAGAGGGGACCACAGGAAAGATGGACAGTGCGGATGGGTTTGGATTCAGACCCTTGGGATCCAAGCCCGCCGGTCAGCAAGACGTCCACCAGAGAAGACGTCGAATGAAGAAAACTTGGGAACTACTTCCATCAAGCTGCAGTGAGTGAGTATTTTGGCAATGTTTAAGTTTCCTTTATCAACAGTTTTCACACTACAAGCAGGGTTTAATTGCTAGTTACTCGTTATTCAGTTTCAATAATGACTTTTTAAACATTCTATTTTATCAATAAATACTTCAAGAAGAACTTTCAAAAGAATGCGAGACTAGTCATTTTAGCCTCAAAGTGGTCCATGTGATGTATTCATCCTGCCACGAGCAAAGAGATATTATGTGGCAGTATGACTCTGTGGCGACTCTAGGTATGACGTCATTTTAGGGCCGGAGCGCCCCATTTTTAACACTCGTTAGATGTACATTGTGTGCTTGGATGAGAGTATTTAGGAGTGCGTGGGAATGCATTGTAATTAGCTAACGAGGTGATGATTGGGTTTTGGGAGACCTAACCAGTTGCACTAGTATTGGTACCTGTCATTACTAACTTGTGTTAGTGTTTATAGTGTGAGTGTTGCTTGGTGCGAATGAGTCACCATCATCACACTGCACATTTACAAATATCTCACATCTATACTTTTTGTACGTGTTTTGCAATGATTTGAAATTGTTCATGTTCCAAGAATATGCCCTGTATGCTCTTTGAAATTGAATGAATTGTATTTATGTCAGTCGAATTGTGTTTTAAGGCGGCCTGTGAAGGGTTTTGCGGGTTTCCCTTCACCCCGGGCGAATGCAAGGCCAAATGTCACTCCCGATAAAATAATCGAGAAAACATTGGAAAAAATTGTCTTGCTATTATTTTCCTTTCCGTCACATAAAAACTTTACTTAGGATGAATATTACGTAATTTCCAACGACAAAAGAATTTGCTGGGTGAGGTTGAGAATTAAAAAGAAAATGTAAGCTCCTTTATCTATTTTTAAATTGAAGAAATTCGCTTCACCAAAAAGAAATTAATTATGTTGTGACAAATATAAAAGCTTAATCGGCAATGGACCATAAATATGACAAACGCACACGCACGATTCGAGGAAGGGCGCTAAAAAAACTGGCGTTCGTGAAACGTATATTCGGAAGGTGTAGCGATGAAAAAGTGAAGGAATAGTGCTATTTATCTCTAGCAAAACAAATGATTTTAAAGACCTAGCCGAGTTCAAAAAATGCATAAACTTAAATCCCGATACAGGAGTGTATTAATCCCTTTACCAGAAGAGGAATTCTGAAGTTAAATGCACTCAAAATTGTCATCATAACTCAGAAATTGAAAATTAAGATAGACAGCAACTATTTCGACCGTAAGGATAACTTTTTTTGATTTCCTGCATAACTTTATGGATAATCACAACATATTTCCACGAAAGAAGTGACTTAGTAATTGAACACGTGCTTTACTAAAACACGACCTATGTTTCCACATGACTTCCAACGTCAAAATGTATTCCCTTGGCTTAATTTAATTTTCTAATTTAAGTGATTACCCCATTCCTGACAACAGATTAAAACTCCTATCGAAGAATTCCAGTTAAAACTATCTATCTAGCAACACTCGCAGAAACAAATCTTTCACGCCATAAAAGCCACTTGCTATAAAACTTAGAAACAATGTTTTCAAACAGTCATCGTGGCACTTTCGCATTCTAGCAATATCGCCAAGGTCATATATACTCTGTAAGCTCTGTGAGATTCGACCATGGAGTAATTAATTTGTTCGCTCACAGAAGGACTTTCTTTGATAGTTTGTTATCGATGGATGCCGACGGAGAAAGCATTAATGAAATTCCAAAACTGTAAGGAAGCAAACTCGCACAAATGCCCATTCGCTCATTCGCTCCTCAACAGAAAACTCACTCAAAACTATAGCAACCCTGGGAACAACAATCACGTGACGTATATGTAAACGTAAAGAATCCATTCAAAGTGATCTCATTTTAACAAATGAAGAGCTTCATAATTAACAAAGGTTAATACAACACCAAACTATTGTTCAGGGCCCCCTTGAAAACAGTTCTCTCCGGGTCAAACACTTAACGTGACGTTGTTGTCACTTCTTGGAACAGTCTTGTTACGTTTCTTACGGAAGGCTCATAGTCTTCTCCGTCAAATGTCTCTCTCCATCTCTGGATTGGATCTGTTTACCCTGAAGCGGGAATTCAGTTTGCGTAACATAAAAAGGTAACTGAGGCCAGGGCTGTTCAGTTTGGTGGTTGTGGAAATACGGTATTCTGGTTTTCTGTTTACATCTCACGAGTCCCCAGGGACGAATGCCAAGGGGATCGTGATGTTGCAGTGGCTATCGTACTGGATTCCTACCCACAGGGTCAGGGTTTAAATCCCGGCGGTGTTAAATATTTTTCAGTACCAAAAATGAAAGCAAAAATAAACGAAGGATGGAATGGTTTGTTGCGTTGTTAATGGCATGCATGCAGAAGTGAATAAAAAAGAAAAAAAACGAATGAATAGTAATTGGTTTTCATCGGAAATGTAGCCAAAGGACCAATAGTAAAGTAATGAAATCATTAAATATAATCGAAATCATGAAATAGCTAATCTATGATCAAACAAGCTCAGAGAATTAAATTTGTTTGAAATTCACCATTTTAGACTTTGGAAAAAATTAGAAAGTGTTCCTGAAGGCGAGGGTAATAGGTAAAGAGTACATAAAACCCACTCCATTATTGAAAAAGTGGATTGAATAACTAAAATCTCTATTGGAAATTATCCAGCTCTAGCAATGAAAACGGAGATATAAAAACGTGAGCCAATGCCTAAACGAGTACTAAGGTTGTATTTATTATAAACATTTTATAAAAAATGACTACCTCTAATAACAAACATAGAACCGCATAAAAGGGTACTGGTAATGTCATCGAATTAAATTAAAATTTTATAATGACGGAAGAAGCATACACTAGTAAGAAAAATTCTTGGCAAGGAGATAGTTTAAAGATTGTAATGAAAGAAGGAGAGATAAGGGGAAAGGTACAAAATAACTAAAAATTAATGGCTTGGATGCACAGGTGGTTGATAGGAGTGTATTAGAAATGCGACACGACGACTTAATATTAATTTAAGAATAGACAGGAGGAGTCTCATTAGGAAATAGAAATTAGAATGAGGAGTTATATTAAATATAGGTGGACGTGGTAGCCCAGGGGTCAGACGCCGTACTGACCGTAGGTCCCAAGTTCGATTCCCGGGGTACCCTCTCTGGGCACCCTCAGATCCGCCCGAATTTTCTGAATTTCGGGTACCAGAATTTCCTAGTGTGTGTTGCATTGCAAATTCATGTCTATTATCCCTAATTGTGATTGTCAAGTCGAGGAAGTTGATGGTGCCGTTGACGTCTTTTCCCTTGGAGAAGGAGATATTCCGAAGAAGTGTGTTTAGGAAATTAAGGAAGGAGTCTAACTGTCGATTGGTTCCGGGCCATAGGCATAGTATATCGTTACTTAACGAAACCAATAGCCCACATTTTTGTTATGCTGATTGTCAGCATTAAAAAGATGTTCTTCTACAGAATTGAGGAAGACTTCGGCTAGGAAGGGGGACAGTGGGGAACCCATAGCTAACCCATCTGTTTGGCTGTAAAGGGTGTGGTTGAAACTAAATATTTCCGGTTAACTGTCATTTTGATGAGGGGGACCGATTCGTCTGAGATATTTTGGGCAATGGTGGAATCCTTGAGTAGTACTTCCAACCTAAGCAAAGTTTCCGATATGGGTACACAAGTAAATAAATTGCTAATGTCAAAGGAGGCTAGTCTCGCTCTTTCCAGGACATTAATATCTTTCAATTTTCGGGCTAGCTCTATTGAGGTTTTAACTCCATATTTAGGTTTAAAACCTGTGAGATCTCGGAGCATTACGTTTAATTTTCGTGCCAGAAGGTGTGAAGGAGCGGACACAGCTGAGATGACAGGCCGAATAGGTATGGCTTGTTTGTGTAATTTGGGGAGTCCGTACAACCTGGGGGCGGAGGGGTTCATTCGGGTTAAACTACATTTTTCCCTAGCATTTAAAAACTGACACTTGGACAGTGCACGTTTCTCTTCACTTTGGAAACTCGCGGTTGGGTCTTTCGATAACAGAGAATAGGATTGTTGTTGATAAACTCTAGGCACTTTTCCGCATACATTCGTTTATCCAACAAATACGACACTAAATCCCTTGACAGCTTTCTGGATGATGAGATATTCCTTGCCAATTGTCTTCCTCAGAGGTCGGAGGGTGGACGTATGTTGCTGAAGGCTGAAAGACCGGGTCGTTGTTGGAACTGCTTCCTTCAATGAGGACATGATGATTTCAGCAACTTGGTGTTTGGTAACCAGAGATTGGTTCCGAAGGGCAACCTCGCTATCTGCGGCTAGTTTTTTAATGTCGACTTCGGAATCGTTCTTAGAGGTAGCAAACTTCAACCCTTCCTCAACATATTACCCTCCTCCTCAGCGAACACACACATAAAAAAAAACCACACACACAAAAACACAAACACAAATACACACACTACAAACACCAAACTACACACAAAAAACAGAACACCCCCGAACACACATACACAAACACCACACGCAAAAACAAACTCACACCACACACACACACCACAAACCACACACACACCGCACCAATCACAAACACCACACACACCACACACACACACCACACAAAAACCACACCAATCACAAACAACACACACCAAACACCAAACACCACACACAAACACACGAACCACAAACACATAAACACACACCACACATACACACAACCCACACACACCACACATTAAAACCAAACACACACACACCACAAACATCACACACACACACACACCAAACACACATCCACACACAAACACACCACACAAACACACCACACAAACACACCACACAAACACACCACACACACAAACACACCACACACACAAACACACCACACACACACACCACACACACACCACCCACACACACCACCCAAACACCACACACACAAACACACCACACACACACACACCACACACACACCACACACACACCACACACACACCACACACACACCACACACACACACACACACCACACACACACACACACACACACACACCACACACACACACACACACCACACACACACACACACACACACCACACACACACACACACACACACCAAACACACACACCACACACACACACACACACACACACCAAACACACACCACACACACACCACACACACAAACCACACACACACACCAAACACACACACACACCACACACCACACACACACACACCACACACACACACCACACACCACACACAGCACACACCACACACAGCACACACCACACAGCACACACCACACACACACACACCACACACACCACACACCACACACACACCACACACACACACCACACACACACACCACACACCACACACACACACACCACACACACACACCAAACACACAAACACACACAAACACACACACACCACACACACACACACCACACACACACACCACACACACACACCACACACACACACCACACACACACACCACACACACACACACACACCGCACACCACACACACCACACACGCACACCACACACACAAACACACACACACACACCACACACACACCACACACCACACACACACACACACACACACACACACACACACACACACACACACCCACCACACACACACCAAACACACACACACACCACACACCAAACACACACACACACCACACACACCACACACCACACACACCACACACACACACACCACACACACCACACACCACACACACACACACCACACACACCACACACCACATACACACACACCACACACACCACACACACACACACCACACACACAAACACACACACACACACACCACACACACACCACACACACACACACACACACACACACACACACCACACACACATCCACACACAAACACACCACACACACACACCACACACAAACACACCACACACACACACCACACACACACAAACACACACACACCGCACACCACCCACACACACACCACACACACCATACAAACACACACACACACACACCACACACACACCACACACACACCACACACACCACACACACACTCACACCACACACCACACACACCACACACACTACACACACACCACACACACACACCACACACACACACACCACACACACACACACACCACACACCAAACACACACCACACACACAAACACACCACACACACAAACACACCACACACACACACACCACACACACACACCACACATACACACACACCACACACACAAACACACCACACACACACACCACACACACAAACACGCCACACACACCACACACACCACACACACACCAAACACCAAACACACACCACACACACAAACACACCACACACACACACACCACACACACACACCACACACACAAACACACCACACACACACCACACACACACACCACACACCACACACACACATACCACACACACACACACACACCACACACCACACACACACATACCACATACACACACACAACACACACCACACACACACACTACACACACAAACACACACCATACACACACAAACACTCACCAAATACACACACCACACACACACACACTAAACACACAGAGCACATCAAAAGTGTGTGTTTGTGTGTGTGGTGTGTGTGTGTGGTGTCTGTGTGTGGTGTGTGTGTGGTGTGTGTGTGTGTGTTTGGTGTGTATTTGGGTGTGTGGTGTGTGTGGTGTGTGTTTGTGTGTTTGGTGTGTGTTTGTGTGTGTGTGTGTGTGGTGAGTGTGTGTGTGTTTGTGTTTGGGTGTGTGTGGTGTGTGTTTGTGTGGGTGGTGTGTGTTTGTGTGTGTGTGTGTGTGTGTGTGTGTGTGGTGTGTGCTTGTGTGTGTGGTGTGTGTGTGTTAGTGTGGTTTTTTTTTCTCTCCCTTCTACTCCCTTCACAGGACTAGTGTTCAATGCCTCGCAAAAGAGATCAGCTTCGAACAGCTTGGCTCTCCAGCCCCTTGAGTTCGATCTTGGTGGTTTCGCCCCTCGCTTCGCATCCTCATTTATCTCCCACAGTATGGCCTGATGATCACTGTGGGTGTAAATGTCCGTCACCTTCCACGAGAAACGGTCTCCCTTCACTTGACTACTACTCACAAAGGTGAGGTCCACTATAGATGAGGACTCTCCCTTGACGAAGGTTGGCTCACTACCTGTGTTCAGTAGGACCACATCTAGGGCGGACCAAGCCTCAAGCAGGGCTTGCCCCTTTGCATTCGTCCTCCTGCTGCCCCAGTCCATCGCCCATGCGTTGAAATCGCCGGCAATGGCTACCGGGAAGCGATCCTTCGCATCTGAAACCAGCATGGTAAGGAAATCCTGGAACTCGTCCAGAGTCAACTGGGTGGTGCATAGCAGCTGTAAAAATGTACACCCTGGACCTTTACTCTCACAAAACCATGGTCCGTCTGGCAGCCAGTATCCTGAAATGGAGACCTCCCGCAGGACCAGATCACAGCCATCCCAGTTCCATCGAACACCCAAGGTTGGTTATCCAGATGCCTGTAGGGTTCCGAGAGGATGGCCAGGTTCGGCTTCAGCTCCCGCACCGTCTGCATGAGCAGATCCTGTGCTACCCTGCAATGTTGGAGGTTTAGCTGCAGTACCCTCATTTCCTGAGCTTAACAGCAACCTGGAGTGCCCGCACATACACCGGGCATCGACGACTGCCTGCTATATGGCTAGCAAGCTCCATGTCACATTTGCCATCACATAGGGCACAGTGCGCATCCGCCTTGCACTCCGCGATTTTGTGACCTTCTTTACCGCATTTGATGCAGCATCTTGACCTGTCTACTTCACTTTTGCAGTTTCTAGACAGATGGCCAAAGCCCCAGCACTTGAAGCACTTCAGGGGCCTCACTATCTCTCTTATACGGCAAGAGGTCCATCCAATGCGGATTCGCTCGCGCTCTAAGAGCTTCTTGGCCACCAGTGCTGACAGTCTTACGACCGCAGTCTGGGTTCTGTCGTACGTAAACCTGAGGGATTTAACCGATGCCAGGGTTATGCCACAGCCTTCGCCAAGGTCGCGCTGGATGGCCTCCAAAACTTCTTCCTTTGTAGTAACTTCGTCCATGTCCTTAATTTCCACATCCAGCTCTTGCGTTTTACACTTGATGGTGGCATTCCCACCCAGAGCCTTCTCCATGACAGAACACAGTTCAGACGCCTTTTCGGTGCTCTCCTTCGTAAGAACAAAGAGCAAACCACCGCCCTTTGTCCTACGGATCCTATGCACTGAGGTGCTTACATCATTCAGCGCTTGGTCTTTCTTCATATGGCTTAGGATTTCCGCGTAGCTCATTTCGGCTTTCGCCTCAACAATGAGCGCATTCGGCATGACCCTTCTGCGCTGTTTGGCCGGCCGTTGCGGATTTTTTAGCTTGTCCTTCTTTTGAGGCCTCCTCTTCATACTCTGTACCTGCCTTTCACCTTCTCTTTCCTCCGGTGCTACAAGTTGCGGATACTCCTCTAGTTGTTTTTCCCTCACTTCCACCTGACCCGCCGGCTGCGGCATCAGCTGAGTTCTCCCGCTCCCCGCTGCAATTACGCGCAGACCCTTTTCAGATCCCCCTGGCTCCGACGCCCCTGTATTGCTCTCCCGCACACCTCGTTTCTCGCGCCGGGTCTGGGTAGATATCGTATTTGTAGCCTTGTCTTCCACATTCTTGGTCTGCGTAGAAGTGGAACGTGTACCTGCTGCAAACCTTATCGGCTTCTGTTCGACAACCTTCGTTGTTCCGCCGAAATCCGCAATCCGATTCCAACTGGATGTCAGACTCGCCACCTTACTCTGGATGGCCTTATGGACATTGGACTTTCCTCTAATAAATTCGCCCAATTCCTGCAGCAAGCCGCCATGTAATTCCAACAAATTCTGCAGCTGCTGTTTCTTCTCCTCCTCACATGCCATATGCAGAACAAGATGTTCAGCCCCTTCAAGTGATACTTCACTATATTTGTTCACCTTGGTGTCACTTGTAGCATTAGATGCTACAGGGGCCGAGTGACCAACCCCTGCAACACTGCGGTCATTGGATGACGACGCCTGGGAGCCCGCTTGCTCCCTCCCTAACAGCGCCGGCACTGGGGTATCCCTCCCCTGCACCGTAACTAATTCCGTCTGCTGGACTACCATAATTGGTTTATTTTCGGGGTTCCTTCCCCTATTTAGCTTTTCTGTCCGCCCCGGGTATTTTATTTCCCCGGTACCCTCTATTTCTAGCGAGCATTCCCCTATTTTGTGTTTGTGTGTGTGTGTGGTATGTGTGTGGTGTGTGTGTATGTGTGGTGTGTGTGCGTGTGGTGTGTGTTTGTGTGTTTGGTGTGTGTTTCTGTGGGGGTGT
>NW_027286131.1:22500-39619 GCF_022747635.1 Hetaerina americana
AATTGGCAAGGAATATCTCATCATCCAGAAAGCTGTCAAGGGATTTAGTGTCGTATTTGTTGGATAAACGAATGTATGCGGAAAAGTGCCTAGAGTTTATCAACAACAATCCTATTCTCTGTTATCGAAAGACCCAACCGCGAGTTTCCAAAGTGAAGAGAAACGTGCACTGTCCAAGTGTCAGTTTTTAAATGCTAGGGAAAAATGTAGTTTAACCCGAATGAACCCCTCCGCCCCCAGGTTGTACGGACTCCCCAAATTACACAAACAAGCCATACCTATTCGGCCTGTCATCTCAGCTGTGTCCGCTCCTTCACACCTTCTGGCACGAAAATTAAACGTAATGCTCCGAGATCTCACAGGTTTTAAACCTAAATATGGAGTTAAAACCTCAATAGAGCTAGCCCGAAAATTGAAAGATATTAATGTCCTGGAAAGAGCGAGACTAGCCTCCTTTGACATTAGCAATTTATTTACTTGTGTACCCATATCGGAAACTTTGCTTAGGTTGGAAGTACTACTCAAGGATTCCACCATTGCCCAAAATATCTCAGACGAATCGGTCCCCCTCATCAAAATGACAGTTAACCGGAAATATTTAGTTTCAACCACACCCTTTACAGCCAAACAGATGGGTTAGCTATGGGTTCCCCACTGTCCCCCTTCCTAGCCGAAGTCTTCCTCAATTCTGTAGAAGAACATCTTTTTAATGCTGACAATCAGCATAACAAAAATGTGGGCTATTGGTTTCGTTAAGTAACGATATACTATGCCTATGGCCCGGAACCAATCGACAGTTAGACTCCTTCCTTAATTTCCTAAACACACTTCTTCGGAATATCTCCTTCTCCAAGGGAAAAGACGTCAACGGCACCATCAACTTCCTCGACTTGACAATCACAATTAGGGATAATAGACATGAATTTGCAATGCAACACACACTAGGAAATTCTGGTACCCGAAATTCAGAAAATTCGGGCGGATCTGAGGGTGCCCAGAGAGGGTACCCCGGGAATCGAACTTGGGACCTACGGTCAGTACGGCGTCTGACCCCTGGGCTACCACGTCCACCTATATTTAATATAACTCCTCATTCTAATTTCTATTTCCTAATGAGACTCCTCCTGTCTATTCTTAAATTAATATTAAGTCGTCGTGTCGCATTTCTAATACACTCCTATCAACCACCTGTGCATCCAAGCCATTAATTTTTAGTTATTTTGTACCTTTCCCCTTATCTCTCCTTCTTTCATTACAATCTTTAAACTATCTCCTTGCCAAGAATTTTTCTTACTAGTGTATGCTTCTTCCGTCATTATAAAATTTTAATTTAATTCGATGACATTACCAGTACCCTTTTATGCGGTTCTATGTTTGTTATTAGAGGTAGTCATTTTTTATAAAATGTTTATAATAAATACAACCTTAGTACTCGTTTAGGCATTGGCTCACGTTTTTATATCTCCGTTTTCATTGCTAGAGCTGGATAATTTCCAATAGAGATTTTAGTTATTCAATCCACTTTTTCAATAATGGAGTGGGTTTTATGTACTCTTTACCTATTACCCTCGCCTTCAGGAACACTTTCTAATTTTTTCCAAAGTCTAAAATGGTGAATTTCAAACAAATTTAATTCTCTGAGCTTGTTTGATCATAGATTAGCTATTTCATGATTTCGATTATATTTAATGATTTCATTACTTTACTATTGGTCCTTTGGCTACATTTCCGATGAAAACCAATTACTATTCATTCGTTTTTTTTCTTTTTTATTCACTTCTGCATGCATGCCATTAACAACGCAACAAACCATTCCATCCTTCGTTTATTTTTGCTTTCATTTTTGGTACTGAAAAATATTTAACACCGCCGGGATTTAAACCCTGACCCTGTGGGTAGGAATCCAGTACGATAGCCACTGCAACATCACGATCCCCTTGGCATTCGTCCCTGGGGACTCGTGAGATGTAAACAGAAAACCAGAATACCGTATTTCCACAACCACCAAACTGAACAGCCCTGGCCTCAGTTACCTTTTTATGTTACGCAAACTGAATTCCCGCTTCAGGGTAAACAGATCCAATCCAGAGATGGAGAGAGACATTTGACGGAGAAGACTATGAGCCTTCCGTAAGAAACGTAACAAGACTGTTCCAAGAAGTGACAACAACGTCACGTTAAGTGTTTGACCCGGAGAGAACTGTTTTCAAGGGGGCCCTGAACAATAGTTTGGTGTTGTATTAACCTTTGTTAATTATGAAGCTCTTCATTTGTTAAAATGAGATCACTTTGAATGGATTCTTTACGTTTACATATACGTCACGTGATTGTTGTTCCCAGGGTTGCTATAGTTTTGAGTGAGTTTTCTGTTGAGGAGCGAATGAGCGAATGGGCATTTGTGCGAGTTTGCTTCCTTACAGTTTTGGAATTTCATTAATGCTTTCTCCGTCGGCATCCATCGATAACAAACTATCAAAGAAAGTCCTTCTGTGAGCGAACAAATTAATTACTCCATGGTCGAATCTCACAGAGCTTACAGAGTATATATGACCTTGGCGATATTGCTAGAATGCGAAAGTGCCACGATGACTGTTTGAAAACATTGTTTCTAAGTTTTATAGCAAGTGGCTTTTATGGCGTGAAAGATTTGTTTCTGCGAGTGTTGCTAGATAGATAGTTTTAACTGGAATTCTTCGATAGGAGTTTTAATCTGTTGTCAGGAATGGGGTAATCACTTAAATTAGAAAATTAAATTAAGCCAAGGGAATACATTTTGACGTTGGAAGTCATGTGGAAACATAGGTCGTGTTTTAGTAAAGCACGTGTTCAATTACTAAGTCACTTCTTTCGTGGAAATATGTTGTGATTATCCATAAAGTTATGCAGGAAATCAAAAAAAGTTATCCTTACGGTCGAAATAGTTGCTGTCTATCTTAATTTTCAATTTCTGAGTTATGATGACAATTTTGAGTGCATTTAACTTCAGAATTCCTCTTCTGGTAAAGGGATTAATACACTCCTGTATCGGGATTTAAGTTTATGCATTTTTTGAACTCGGCTAGGTCTTTAAAATCATTTGTTTTGCTAGAGATAAATAGCACTATTCCTTCACTTTTTCATCGCTACACCTTCCGAATATACGTTTCACGAACGCCAGTTTTTTTAGCGCCCTTCCTCGAATCGTGCGTGTGCGTTTGTCATATTTATGGTCCATTGCCGATTAAGCTTTTATATTTGTCACAACATAATTAATTTCTTTTTGGTGAAGCGAATTTCTTCAATTTAAAAATAGATAAAGGAGCTTACATTTTCTTTTTAATTCTCAACCTCACCCAGCAAATTCTTTTGTCGTTGGAAATTACGTAATATTCATCCCAAGTAAAGTTTTTATGTGACGGAAAGGAAAATAATAGCAAGACAATTTTTTCCAATGTTTTCTCGATTATTTTATCGGGAGTGACATTTGGCCTTGCATTCGCCCGGGGTGAAGGGAAACCCGCAAAACCCTTCACAGGCCGCCTTAAAACACAATTCGACTGACATAAATACAATTCATTCAATTTCAAAGAGCATACAGGGCATATTCTTGGAACATGAACAATTTCAAATCATTGCAAAACACGTACAAAAAGTATAGATGTGAGATATTTGTAAATGTGCAGTGTGATGATGGTGACTCATTCGCACCAAGCAACACTCACACTATAAACACTAACACAAGTTAGTAATGACAGGTACCAATACTAGTGCAACTGGTTAGGTCTCCCAAAACCCAATCATCACCTCGTTAGCTAATTACAATGCATTCCCACGCACTCCTAAATACTCTCATCCAAGCACACAATGTACATCTAACGAGTGTTAAAAATGGGGCGCTCCGGCCCTAAAATGACGTCATACCTAGAGTCGCCACAGAGTCATACTGCCACATAATATCTCTTTGCTCGTGGCAGGATGAATACATCACATGGACCACTTTGAGGCTAAAATGACTAGTCTCGCATTCTTTTGAAAGTTCTTCTTGAAGTATTTATTGATAAAATAGAATGTTTAAAAAGTCATTATTGAAACTGAATAACGAGTAACTAGCAATTAAACCCTGCTTGTAGTGTGAAAACTGTTGATAAAGGAAACTTAAACATTGCCAAAATACTCACTCACTGCAGCTTGATGGAAGTAGTTCCCAAGTTTTCTTCATTCGACGTCTTCTCTGGTGGACGTCTTGCTGACCGGCGGGCTTGGATCCCAAGGGTCTGAATCCAAACCCATCCGCACTGTCCATCTTTCCTGTGGTCCCCTCTCTATCAGTGGGCCCTCGGATTCTTCAATCTCCCGTCGACGTCTCGGTTGATCCATCACCTATTGGCTGTAAGAGAGCCGATTGCTATACACAAAACATGCCCTGGAATAGAACGGCTGCAACGATCAAAACTCTCTCAAATATCACACGATTAGGAAAATGACGGCATGCCGAACGCCGACCAAACACGACAAAAGAACAAAAATCAATCCATCAAGGCCACACACAAATTACATTGGATCAAGGGCACACGCTTAAACTCAATCGAATTACATTTCTCATGGTCCATATTTGTGACCATGAGTGCTGGACTAAAATGATAGCGTAAGTGAATCTTTACGCCTAAACAATATGATATATCGCGCCTTCGCAATATATAGTGATATATTAAAATCATTTTAGTGCATATCATCATCCTAATTTCTAAGCAAGTTCATCGGAATTAATATATATTAGAACTCTTCAGAGTAAAACAAGCATTAAATATTCTACAAAAACTATATTAAAATTACTAGATGTATATGAAGAAAATGTCAGATGATGCATTTTAAATGCCATTAAACTGCTGTTTTCGTAAAAGTTGAACGCAGAACACGTATTCAAATAATAATAAGGGACAGAAAAACACCAGAATACTCACTTTTCTTCACGCGATGAAAAGGTTTCATCATCTTTCTTCCCTCCTCTTTCGAGGTGTTGTTTGGTAAATGTCTTTCTGCCTGAAAGACATTGAATTAGTAAAAACAAAAAGTACACACGGTGTGAGTGGTTCCAAAGATGGAAACTCCCTCAACCAGCACAGGATTTGAAGAATGACTGCCGACCGAACACAAATCCACCGGACTGAGAAGGATGAATCGATCACTCCGGGTCAAGCACACCTTAAAATTAACACTAATCTCCTTCTTGCTTTTGAAGTGCGCAAATGCACTTCGAAAGTCACGTTAAATGGCTAAATGATCGAATACAAGACGATACGATCAGGTCTCCCCATCCGTCGCCGTAAATCATAATACAAATATCGAGTGATTTAATAGATTTGCAAACACTTTGACCACTACTCCTTATCTTAGATAATGAATCGAAATCTTAGTGGTGTGCTAAACATTTTCTGCCATCTGCGTGAAAAAACAACATTGGTTGTCTAAAAGTGTAAAATTGTGAATGAAAATCATTTTTTGAAGGAGACTATTTTCAAAAATAATGTCACGAATAAGTATAAACTAAAACTAAAGTCCTGAGCATGAGATAAAAAATGAGCATATTGTCTGAGTGGGTATTTTAACTCATGAGCAATTAGGTTGGCTTGCGCGGAGACACTGGATACCACTGATCGGATAGGGAAATCACTTTTGTGAATTTTCAGAGACCATGGTATCTGGGCGATTTGGGATTCATTTCTTAAAGTTTGATGGTAACACTCGGCTTCAACAACACTTCACATGAGGCCAAATATATCTTTATGTCTCTCTGGTATTCTGCAGTGGAATCACGAGGCAGACTGATTATTTTATTACACATAATGGAGTCTTCTAATTTTTTCCATAGGACTCCCTTTCTAATACCTCGTCCGTATTCCCCGTATCTGCTTTCGTGAAAATGATCTTAATATTTGAAATGGATGTTTCAAGGGGATATTACCTTAATTATTTTTCGTGAGCCACATGATCTCACTTGTGGAAATTTATAAATTCCTGTACTTAGCTATTTCCCTTGAAATGAACTGTTCAGGTCCTAAATTTCCGTTGCCAAGGGCCAATTCACAATCTACTGTGAGATTTATAAGGACCTTAATGGTTACTCGGACGCTGGAACTGTTCATGAAACCTTTTGGGAGAAGACTCCATTCATCGGGCTTGAAAGTGTTGTTAGAGAGATTGATTACCCTCTCGTTAAATGTTAATTGAATGAATTAGGACCGCATTGAAGTATTTCGGAGTGATTCAGCGAGCAAGGCACTGGTGGGTGAAAAATATGTTCATAGTAGCAATCCGATGTTTGATCCTCAACTTTTGTTAGATTTAAGCCATAATTGCGTTTCTGGTGTACTTGATAAACATAACAATCCCACATAACGGGTTGTAAATAACATAAGCCTCAAAGAATTGAAAGAAAACATTTTTGGGAATTTATATTTCAGTAATAAAGGTACCCGGAATACCAAATTCCATTCTAGCGAATCAAATTGGGGGCTGTTTGCATGTGTTGCTTTGGAAAAATGCGTTTGTTTATGATATAAGTATATGTGTATATATATATATATATATATATATATATATATATATATATATATACTTATATATGAAATTAATTATTGGTGTGCATATATACGTATCCCTCCACGTCGGGATAAATATACGTGAAACTCTTATCATTGGCCGTGAGGCGGTAGAAATGTCGATGCAAAAACTGTTAAAACTGCAAAAACCGAAGTTACATGACTCTTGAATGATTACAAAAAAAATTGAAAGATTTCACTTTATTTGTGGATCCGTCGTAGCAGTTTCGTGAATTATATGTATATACTTAATGTTTACAAAATATAAACAGATTACGTGAACCAATTCCTTAAGGGCTTAATTTAATATCTTGGACGAGCTTGTTTGAATGAAAATACTTTGTAACTTCCACACTATTTTTATTCGTACTACCGGTTTCAACGCTTCGGCGTCTTCATCAGGTGGGGTACCGGTACCTGATGATGACGCCGAAGCGTTGAAACCGGTAGTACGAATAAAAATTGTGTGGAAGTTACAAAGTATTTTCATTTAAACGAACATGAACCTCCACAAAGTTGAGCCCGAGACCATAGAATTCATCTTGGACGAGGGTTGAAAATGTCTCTTGGCGTTCATTTTTCCTTGTTAATGTCATGACCAATATTAATTAACAACAGAGAAAGATGTCATTTAAAAATGACGGAGATTTCAAGCTTTTGTAGAGAATATCTTACAGGAAAATGTTGAAATATTTTTATTCTGAACATTCCTTGTACATATGCCCTCACTAGGTTATGAAGGACACAAAGGTCTCCAGCGTCGTAAATATTGACACTACGAATACACAAAATTGTTTATTTTCAGTGAGACATGTCCATAATTACATGATGTTAAGTTGGTAGTTATGCTCTTAATATGAGTTGAGGAAATAATTGTCAGAATTTTGAACTTGAGCATGTGCGTCAAAAATTAGGGACAAAAAAGAAAGGGCATAAAAGGAAATGAAACTCAATAAGGCCGTGGGGGTGGATAACATTCCAGCGGACATGCTGAAATGTATAGTAAAATGTGGGAGAAAGAGGCTATATGGGCTGATTCGTAGTATCTATGAAGAAGGAATATGGCTGGCAGACTTCGTGAGATCAGTTTTAGTTCCTATTCCGAATAAGGTAAAGGCTACACCATGTGAGGACTACAGGACAATAAGTTTGATATCCCACGCTGCTAAAGTTGCTAAATATTCCTAAACATTTCAATATTTCCGCGGGAATGTTATCCGCCCCCACGGCCTTATTTAGTTTCATCTCCCTTAATGCCCTTTCTATCTAATCGTCGAGTATGCCTGGAGCTAAGCTGTCTTCCGCTACGTCATATTCTTTTTCAATGTCTAACTTTGTTGGTCCAAGTTCTCTACTATTCAGTTCTTCTATATACTCCTTCCATCTCCTTTGTATCTTTCCTGAGTCAACTATTACCTCACCCACCTTATCCCTAACTATAAGGATAGATCTTCTTTTCTTACTTCCCGAAAACGATTTAACTTTGCTGTACAGCGCACCGATTTCACCCTTCCTCTGCAGACTTTCCATATCCCAGCACTGCGTCTTCCCCCATGCTTCTTTTGCTTTATTTGTTGCCCGCCTAAATTTATTGTTTAATTCTTTTTACTTCATTTTGCCTAATTCTGTATTTACGTTCTTCAATTTTCGCCGCTCAAAACCACTGTATATTCCATCATGTTAATCTTGGGAATGAAAATTGAGGTAGTTTCCTGTTGCCTTCCCCAATAGTGTTTTTAACGTGACACCATCACTTATTGGCCGCCGCTTTGCGGTCGGACGCCATTGCAGCTGCCTCACTGAGGAACAGACGCTGCGTGGACTACGATTGTACGGAAAAACTGACTTGAGCGGAACAATAATGGGCTGACACAATACAACACAAATAGAAAAGAATAGACACCTTTAAAAGAACACTAACACGGTAAATTGTTCGAGCTTTCGGCCCTCTCAGAGGCCTTCTTCAAGAGAGACTAAAAATATGCTATTGCAGAGGAGAGGGGAAAGAGCTATGGGCGCGGAGGGGAGGTGTGGAGGGAATGCTGGGAGGGAAATTAAATATGGCGGTTTAGGGTGGGAATTTTAAAGGAACGGAAGGATAGTATGAAGGCGGATTCACGAGTTCTCACCTCTATGTTAGTGGCTGAATCTGGTAGGGATTCTAGGATGTTAAGAGCAAAACACTGGTCGAATGAAAGGTTGTGGGAATTGGCGTGTGAAGGGATAGGAAGAGAAGAGAGTGAGGCAGAATTGCAGGAGTACCGGTGATTATTCATTCGGATGGAAAAGGGGGTTATGCATTCACCTATGTAAAAGGAAGTGCAATGTTTGCATGATAAAAGATAAATTATATTTTTTGAGAGGCAATTTGTCACGGGGGGCGCCAAAGGGCTGGTGGATGTCAGGGGGGGTGATTGTTCTTTTAAATGTGTCTAGTCTTTTCTATTTGTGTTATATTGTGTCAGCCCATTACATATATATATATATATATATATATATATATATATGTATATGTATATGTATATGTATATGTATATGTATATGTATATGTATATGTATATGTATATGTATATGTATATGTATATGTATATGTATATGTATATGTATATGTATATGTATATATATATATATATATATATATATATATATATATATATATATATATATATATATATATATATATATATATATACACACACCACAATCAACACATATATATAAACACAGTAATCAACCCGAAGGTCCGTTTAGTAGTAGATGGTAGAGATCACCCTGTACTAAGCCCTATACGAAAAGCCCTATGTGAAAATTAACACATCAGGGGAAGGGCGGCCAGTTCCTTTCCCTGTGCCGGTTATGGTTTCCCAGGAAAACCTGATACCCGAATAATCACTTTAAGCTCGGGTGGAGCTGCAGTTGCAAAGAGTGCCTTGCCCGGGAATCGAACCCGAGACCCTCTGGTCAGCAGTCCAACGCTCTACCCACTGGACTACCGGCACCCACCTATACATATATGAAGAAGAAGATGAGAAAATTGAAACGGTTAAATAAGAGAAACTGTCGACAGTGGAGACCGCGTTTCGCAGGTCAGGCACGTGGACCCTCTTCCTGCCATCCCCTCCCCTCCTTCTCTATCTCCCTCCCCTCCGCCCATACCCTCCGTTTCCTTCGAACCCTTAGGAAACATGGGCAACCGTCCAAGTCAGATGCACACATTACTTGTTATCATCCTTTCGACATGCTTCCCTTCCAAACCACGTGACCCGTCAGAAGACATTTGACATCGAATTTGTGTACGTTCAAGAAATCTCGATATAGAGGTAAATGAGGAGATGCATGACCAGGCATTGCTGTTGAATGAAGACATGTTTTACCTGATGTGCGGAAGTTTATTAGCAAGGTAGGGTATGCCAGCACCGGATCGTGGAATAAACGACGCCTTAAAGCAAGAATTGGAACGTGGATATGAATTAACCACCAACAGAAGGAAGAACATGTCACATCAATGAAGGCAATTGATGATGGAAATGGTGGGTGATCCTTACTGGAAGCCACTGGTGGAATTGGGAAGACATTCCTCATATCATTGCCATTGAACACTGTTCGTGCGAGATCGGACATTATGTTAGCAGTTGCTGCTTCTAGAATAGCGACCACATTGTTGGAAGGATGCCGTACAGCTTTTTTACTGTTAATGTTACCGTGAAACTTCCACAATTCCGAACAAGTGTCATGTAACATTTCGAAACAGTCCACAATGGCCAAAACTTTAACAGCATCTTAAATCATCATATGGGGCGAATGCACGATGGCGCACAGACGCGCATTGGAAGCACTTGACCGGACGATGAAAGAACTGCACAATGACTTGAAATGCTTTCGCGGCGCAATGATTTTACTGTCCGGCGATTTCCGCGAAACAAATTCCTTTCAACAGTTATTCCAAGATCGATTGCTGCCGATGCAATTAACGCTTGCCACAACTCATGAAATATGAAGCGCTATGTGAAGAAACTTAAAATGACAACAAACAATAGGGCTACATTGCTAAACGATCCATCTGTTGAAGATTTATCCAAGCAATTGTTGACTATCGGTAATGGCCGTATTCCTGTAGACATATCGAACGGATTCATATAATTTCCTCGCAATATTTGCAATTTTGTTTTATCTAAAGATGAGCTCATTTACATTGAACATCATTGATAACCACAAAAATCACAATTGGTTGAGTGAGCGAGCAATTTTGGCGGCCAAGGACAAAGATATGGATGACTGAGACTTTGTAATTCAGTATCAAATCGTTGGTAATATGCATTCATTCAAATCTATTGACTATGAAACAAATGAAGACAAAGTCACCAACTAGTTATCCATCTTACTTTTTCAACCCCTTGGATTTGCCTGGCTTACCACCGTACAATTTACAGCAGAAGGTTGCCTTGGTGGCAATGATGCATCTTCATTAAAACCAACCAAAACTATGCATTGGAACGCGTTTGGTGAAAAAACTGATGATCATTATGATTCACGTGACAATACTCAAAGGAAAATTCAAAGATGAGGAAGTTCTCTTTCCCAGGATTACCATGATCCCAACCGATATGCCCTTTGAGTTCAAACGGATTCAATTTCCAACTCGTGTGCTATTCGCGATGACGATTAACAAACCACAAAGCCAATCGTTTCGTGTTTGTGGTATGAATTTGAAAAACCAATATTTTTCTCAATGTCAATTATATGTGGCATGTACACTCGATGGTAAACCATCCGCTTTATTTGTTCTTACGCCTGATAAGAAAACAAAAATTGTTTTATAGAAGAAGGCGTTTGACTCAAGAGAAAAAAGCCGAATTTATATATGCATAGATCGAATATGGAAAATGCGTTTCTGACAAGCCATTGCAATATTTTCTGTAATTTTATTGAATTATTTCCTTTTCTGTTTTAACAATTAAAGTATAATTAAAATTGGTACAGCCGTCCTTGATTTATTAATGGTTTAACCAAAGTGTTCAATGATTGTTAGGCGTTAAAAGGTTCACCAGGTAAGCTAGTAAAAATATTTTTTTTAATTAGACGCTAATATCAGATTCTGAAACCCAAACGGAATTCATAAATTATCAGGTAGTCTAAAAAACGAAACGGCCTCAGTTCAAGATTCCGGAAATTCTCAGGCTAAGTGAAGCACGTGACGCGCAAATCATACGTTGGATAGACAACACGCAATTTTAATGCTAGGTGCAAGGAACAGTTGCCTGAACATTAGAACGACCGACTTGAAAAACCTGACGTCGGAGCACACATTTTCGAAATTTCCCATCATATTACTCTTCCGGTTTCATCGCTATATAGGCACACGTATAACCTCAAAGCCGACGCCACTGAGAACTTAAACTGCAAATGGAAGGAGTGAGTATATCTTGATGAATAGTAATCATTTTACGCCAAATGTTTAATCCAAAGAGGCACGCGTCTGTAGCTATCTTAATGGATCCATATATAGATCCACGTTTTCAGGATATCACTTGCCCCTGCACACGGTGTCGCACGTAATTACGACACTGATTACATTTTCAGTAGGAATGATTCTCCTTTGCAAAAGGAATTGGAAGAAAATCTCTTCAAATAATCGTTTTGAGGAAGAAACATTTTGGTGAGAAATGTGCGGTGGTGGGCGAGTATCTAAGAGACGAGGAAGAGAGGGACGCTTAAATATGACCTTCACTGGACGAGGTCAATTCGAAGTGGACCAGTTTAAGACTGATTGATCAATGTATGCATAGAAAACAAGTTCACAAAATATATTTTAAGAAATCGAGAAATCTCAACTTACGATAATTCCTATTCGCTGGAGTCTCCGAAGTTCCATTCCCTAGGGATCCTGATTTCATTCCTGCACTTCCAGACATTCTCCCACCACAGTGAGCCATTCTTCCCTTTTCATGAAATCATTGTCCACACACGCACACACACCAATTGCATCACTGAACTGAAATTAATAAACAGGTTAGATACTAAAAATCCAAACACTTCAGAATGTGCGTGAACATTTTTCCATTTTTGTTATATAGAGCGCTTTCAAAATAATGGCCAACCACTCATATACATACGACATTGCTCGATAAACCAGGTTGGTTTTTTAATAAGAAACTATCCGGTTAGGCTTCTAATTAAATTATTTGCAAGTCTTTGAGCTTCCATTGATGAAAATGCTTAATGTTTGCCCATCAGCAGTCGTCTAAAGTGAAGGTATGGTTGTTCGAAACACGGAATTCATCGTCGCTAATTGAGCAATTTCCCACAAAGAGAGAGTTTTCGACTCCGGTCCGACCAAGAGAAAGACTCTAAGTAAAATGGGGCGAAATGGACTGGAGGACTCTTAGCACGCAGAGACATTGTCTTTTAAGTTGGAGCGCGTATGCTCAGGTGATTTCAACCAACACCGCTTTCTTGGGTCAAACGTTCACACACGGTGGTCTCCAGTTCCTTAAAGTTTAATTAATATATGAGATTACCCTTTCAATGAGAATGGAAGCAAAATGCAATGAGGCATGACGAGTACTTTCGTTGAAAAAAGTAGCGACATTCAAAAATCTCGGGTATAAGAAACTTGAATCCAGTGTAACGACTGGAGAGAACTAAACGTCTACAAAAATTAAGTGTAAGTGAATTTAGAGTAGAAAATGGATTGAGATTTTGGTTCCATGGCGTAAAAGGGTTAAATAAGCAATCTTAGTCACGACTGTTTGGAATTACACATCGTACATCGTCGCGTACCACAATCGCTCCGTCTTCTCGGCATTAAAGACAATGCCAATGTAATGGCACGATTTCCCATTTCATTGTAAATTATGATGTAAATTCACTTTTCACTAGGATACATCAAAAGGATAAGATATCAGCAATCTCTCGGATCGGTCGACAGTCGTGTTCCATAATTATGAGAGAATGGACACGTCTATTGCTTTCGCAGTATTAATAATATATTAACCTATTAACTGAAAGAATTCCACCCTTTTTCACGATTGCATCACATAACATAAGTCAACCAACATTAATCACTTTAAAGGCGCGAATATTAGACAAGTATGCCCTCACCTCCATCCAGCACGACGACACGTGACCATCTGAGCGGATTAGTCAATCGAAGGAATAGCAGGTGGCCGAAACCGTGGAATGACGTCATTTGGAAAATTTGAAAATGTACTGTTAAGTTAAATTTTAAAAAGTAAATTAAATCTGCATAAAATATTTCATTTAAAATTTTGGCAATGTCATTTCAAAACAATTTTCTCATTATTAATTAATATTTTTAATTCAATATTATTTTTCTTTAGTATTTCAATAAACTGCCATAGTACGATTTGTTACCACTAGATGGCGCTAAGGGAAATAGGTGGCCACTGGCACATGCTGACTCGGGACGGCGCGGCGAAGGCGCACATTCGCACAGAGACAGGTACCTGAGAAATATCAAGTCGGATCTTTGCCCATCCTCTACTTCTACCGGAGGAATTCCTACAGTCCCTTCTCCTGGTAAGTAGCATTATTATTTTCTCTTGAAAACATCTCGGTTACTTAATATTTTACAGACAACGTACTTCTTAACAAATGCGTGCTTGACAGACGTTCCTTCGGAAAACGAAAGCTCGAACCTCCAGACTTTTCCGTCTTATTTCTTGAAAGTGACTACGCGGACATTTAACATAGAACAAAGCAGGAGTAAATTCTTTCCCTCTCGGAACGTAGCTTGAGAATTTAACGGCTGAATGTCGACATTTTACTGACGAGATGTTAGGGAAAACTGAGGATTTCCTTGAGGACGTAATTTTCCTTCGCTAGCCAGAAATATATTCCCCGGGCAAAGAACGAACGCCATTGTGTTGACTGCGTACTTATTCATTCTGATTGTTTTTTTGTGTGTCTGTTCTCGTGACACACTATTCAAATATTCACTCGTTTTACCGTCGTTTTACTTTTTGCTTGCTTTATGTGGAGGGATGAAATCTCTGACGCCAATTACGTAGAGCAGAAAGATGAGTTACCTAGGGAATAACGTGACCTTTTGTTGTTTCATTGGCCTTGAAGGAAATAAGACCATGAAAGTCCATTAATTCTGTGTTTGGATGTTATTTTTGAGTGTATTTTCATTCATTTCGGTGGCCTGAGTGATTATAGGGGATTTATATTCCTGGGGAAGTGCCAAGTTCAGGAAGTCTACGTATGACTCAGATTAAGGAATATAACTGTAAGTGCAATCAGAAAAACAAAAGGACTCGAATTGGATGGACATTCCGAGAATGCAAGGGTGCAACCATTCATCCCGAGAATACAAGGACGAGAGGGACTGTCAGTAGCACGCATTAACCATGTTCCTTTATGTTTTGTTAAGCTGTCTTCCACCCACACCCTTCTCCATGTTCCCTTTTAAGGATACTAACTCTGTAAAACAGCAAAGTGCTCATTTGCGAAGGAAACACACTCTCCCATCAGTCAATTTAATACAGCTTTGAACCTGCGTTTTGATTGGACTCCGTTTTGTGTTTTAATGGAAGGAGGCAAACACTTTCCTAGACGTAATCATTTATTGTACACATCGGTGGTTTTTCCTGATAGTATAACCACCCACGGGTACCCTTGCGTCTTTCGTTATAGGAGTAAGGTATTGCGGTACCGGAATTCTTTCTACACCCTTACTTCCCAATTCCCTGCAATCTCACCGCTGCCAAAGGACCCCCTTAGTCATAACGACGCGAATTTCCTTAACTGTCACTCATCCCCCTCCCACCAAATCATAATTACTACATCAGAACATATACATGATGTCTACTACATAGGAATTAATTTTTTCACAGTCATGTAAACGCGTCTTCCATTTTAATCTGTCCCTCTTACCTGATTTATTTCAGATATCTATTTTGTTATTCATCCCATTTCAGAGGCCTACTTTATTAGAACCCATACACGATGTCTACTTCACAGGAATTTATTTTTCACTCTCCCGTAAATTGATCTTTCATTTCACTCCAACCCTGATTTATATCATGTCCTCATTTTTTTGCTCGAATTCGATCTACAGTTCAGAAGTTGATACAAAAAATTCGTCAAAATCATCACTTCACCATAAGCTTAAAGATAGCGCAATTATGAATATACCTGGTCCCGTGCTGCGCGAGGGGAACCAAAAGGAACTTCTTTATAGCCCAAACATATATCCGAATTTGAAAATCGGCGGGTAAATATTTTGAACCGACTTGTAATGCTTATTATGCTGTTCATTTGCCGTAACGACAATTTACAAGTTTCTGCATGCACTTGTGACCCTAATGCTGACGACATTGAGAATATATTTAAACTATGACAAATACAGGCACACCGTTGAAGCAAGGAAGCGCATTCCGCGAGTGATCCAATTTCGTTTCAAATTTACTTTTTGGCAATATAGAAATTTGCGTATATTGGTCATTATATCTTGTTGCCATTGAATGAAAAAATGATGAATTTCCTTCGTATTCTTATAGTATAGACATTTTTAAAGGGTTAGATAATTATTACTGGATAACTCACTGACTGTCTGGTGAGCGTATCAATGATTGGCTTAATAAGGGTGATAAGTAAAGGGAAGGAGAGAAAGGATGAGGAGAGGAAATCACAATTATCAATTTGGAGGATCCAAGAACCCTTGTTTCCTCATTCGCTCTTTTTCCACGCGCAATTATTTATGTCAGAGGCTTGCAGTAAACTTACCAACCATAAACGGAGATAATATGCTTCCTTGCACTCGTGACGACATTTCGAGCAACTGTATTAAAACTGTATATTCCCGGCATTAAAATGTTCACCCAGAAAATCAATTTTTTCCTCACAACTTCTCACCCCCAAATGAGCATACATTGACTTTCGTTTCCGCTTTATTTTCTCTGACCAAACATTCTCTTATCACGCTCGTTTACACCCTCCGATTGTTTTTCTAACATTAAGAATATCCCCAGCGGTTCCTTCTCATTCCCTGACTGAAACGAATTTTCTATTTCCTCATTTTCCCTTTCAAAGTATTTCATTGATCTTTCTCCATCTCCATATCGCAAAACAATTCAACCAATACTTTATCTCGTTCAAAAAAGACAAAGAATCCATGATTAATTGGGCTTCCTCACACATATGGGTTTATTTCCGTCTTAATTTCCATACCAAAGAACCATTTCTAATTATTTCTTTTTATAGGTTTTTCGTAGGTTTATAGCCATGCTGAAATTTCATCTTCGTTTCTTAAATTCTAGGCCTGCTTTCACCCCAAATATTTTCTATGCGTACATGTATTTTCGATGTCTGCTCTACCAAATCTTTCTTTACTTGACTCTATAGTTATATTTGAGTTTCTTGTGTTCTACTGTTTAAGGCTTCAATTCGTGGAAGTATTAAATATCCATACTAACAAGGCTGTGTGTATTTTTCCGCAGGTTTTTATTTTCGTTCCTTTTTGTCATTTATTTCATTAATTTCAATTTCCTGCACGTTGTTCTTCAGTGAATAATGGC
>NW_027286132.1:0-39610 GCF_022747635.1 Hetaerina americana
AATTTTACGCGTCTTTCGATCATCGTTCTTCTTAAATGACCTTCGTTTGTTCCGATTTTCATGGTTACAGCGATTCCAAAGCAGCATTGTTAATGCCGATTCTAACCTTAAATAACCCCACATTTTTACGATTTTTGATTCAATTCAACACTTTTACTTATATTAATAATTTTACGCGTCTTTTGATCATCGTTCTTCTTAAATTACCTTCGTGTGTTCCGATTTTCATGGTTACAGCGATTCCAAAGCAGCATTGTTGATTCCGATTCTAACCTTAAATAACCCCACATTTTTACGATTTTTGATTCAATTCAACACTTTTACTTATATTATAATTTTACGCGTCTTTACGATCATCGTTCTTCTTAAATGACCTTCGTTTGTTCCGATTTTCATGGTTACAGCGATTCCAAAGCAGCATTGTTGATGCCGATTCTAACCTTAAATAACCCCACATTTTTACGATTTTTGATTCAATTCAACACTTTTACTTATATTAATAATTTTACGCGTCTTTTGATCATCGTTCTTCTTAAATGACCTTCGTTTGTTCCGATTTTCATGGTTACAGCGATTCCAAAGCAGCATTGTTGATGCCGATTCTAACCTTAAATAACCCCACATTTTTACGATTTTTGATTCAATTCAACACTTTTACTTATATTAATAATTTTACGCGTCTTTCGATCATCGTTCTTCTTAAATGACCTTCGTTTGTTCCGATTTTCATGGTTACAGCGATTCCAAAGCAGCATTGTTGATGCCGATTCTAACCTTAAATAACCCAACATTTTTACGATTTTTGATTCAATTCAACACTTTTACTTATATTAATAATTTTACGCGTCTTTCGATCATCGTTCTTCTTAAATGACCTTCGTTTGTTCCGATTTTCATGGTTACAGCGATTCCAAAGCAGCATTGTTGATGCCAATTCTAACCTTAAATAACCCCACATTTTTACGATTTTTGATTCAATTCAACACTTTTACTATATTAATAATTTTACGCGTCTTTCGATCATCGTTCTCTCTTAAATGACCTTCGTTTGTTCCGACTTTCATGGTTACAGCGATTCCAAAGCAGCATTGTTGATGCCGATTCTAACCTTAAATAACCCAACATTTTTACGACTTTTGATTCAATTCAACACTTTTACTTATATTAATAATTTAACGCGTCTTATCATCATCGTTCTTCTTAAATGACCTTCGTTTGTTCCGACTGTCATGGTTACAGCGATTCCAAAGCAGCATTGTTGATGCCGATTCTAACCTTAAATAACCCCACATTTTTACGATTTTTGATTCAATTCAACACTTTTACTTATATTAATAATTTTACGCGTCTTTCGATGATCGTTCTTCTTAAATGACCTTCGTTTGTTCCGATTTTCATGGTTACAGCGATTCCAAAGCAGCATTGTTGATGCCGATTCTAACCTTAAATAACCCCACATTTTTACGATTTTTGATTCAATTCAACACTTTTACTTATATTAATAATTTTACGCGTCTTTCGATGATCGTTCTTCTTAAATGACCTTCGTTTGTTCCGATTTTCATGGTTACAGCGATTCCAAAGCAGCATTGTTGATGCCGATTCTAACCTTAAATAACCCCACATTTTTACGATTTTTGATTCAATTCAACACTTTTACTTATATTAATAATTTTACGCGTCTTTCGATCATCGTTCTTCTTAAATGACCTTCGTTTGTTCCGATTTTCATGGTTACAGCGATTCCAAAGCAGCATTGTTGATTCCGATTCTAACCTTAAATAACCCCACATTTTTACGATTTTTGATTCAATTCAACACTTTTCCTATATTATAATTTTACGCCTCTTTCGATCATCGTTCTTCTTAAATGACCTTCGTTTGTTCCGATTTTCATGGTTACAGCGATTCCAAAGCAGCATTGTTGATGCCGATTCTAACCTTAAATAACCCAACATTTTTACGACTTTTGATTCAATTCAACACTTTAATTATATTAATAATTTTACGCGTCTTATCATCATCGTTCTTCTTAAATGACCTTCGTTTGTTCCGACTGTCATGGTTACAGCGATTCCAAAGCAGCATTGTTGATGCCGATTCTAACCTTAAATAACCCCACATTTTTACGATTTTTGATTCAATTCAACACTCTTACTTATATAAATAATTTTACGCGTCTTTTGATCATCGTTCTTCTTAAATGACCTTCGTTTGCTTCCGATTTTCATGGTTACGGCGATTCCAAAGCAGCATTGTTGATGCCGATTCTAACCTTAAATAACCCCACATTTTTACGATTTTTGATTCAATTCAACACTTTTACTTATATTAATAATTTTACGCGTCTTTCGATCATCGTTCTTCTTAAATGACCTTCGTTTGTTCCGATTTTCATGGTTACAGCGATTCCAAAGCAGCATTGTTGATGCCGATTCTAACCTTAAATAACCCCACATTTTTACGATTTTTGATTCAATTCAACACTTTTACTTAAAATAATAATTTTACGCGTCTTTTGATCATCGTTCTTCTTAAATGACCTTCGTTTGTTCCGATTTTCATGGTTACAGCGATTCCAAAGCAGCATTGTTGATGCCGATTCTAACCTTATATAACCCCACATTTTTACGATTTTTGATTCAATTCAACACTTTTACTTATATTAATAATTTTACGCGTCTTTCGATCATCGTTCTTCTTAAATGACCTTCGTTTGTTCCGATTTTCATGGTTACAGCGATTCCAAAGGAGCATTGTTGATGCCGATTCTAACCTTAAATAACCCCACATTTTTACGATTTTTGATTCAATTCAACACTTTTACTTATATTAATAATTAACGCGTCTTTCGATCATCGTTCTTCTTAAATGACCTTCGTTTGTTCCGATTTTCATGGTTACAGCGATTCCAAAGCAGCATTGTTGATGCCGATTCTAACCTTAAATAACCCCACATTTTTACGATTTTTGATTCAATTCAAGACTTTTACTTATATCAATAATTTTACGCGTCTTTTGATCATCGTTCTTCTTAAATGACCTTCGTTTGTTCCGATTTTCATGGTTACAGCGATTCCAAAGCTGCATTGTTGATGCCGATTCTAACCTTAAATAACCCCACATTTTTACGATTTTTGATTCAATTCAACACTTTTACTTATTATTATAATTTTACGCGTCTTTCGATCATCGTTCTTCTTAAATGACCTTCGTTTGTTCCGATTTTCATGGTTACAGCGATTCCAAAGCTGCATTGTTGATGCCGATTCTAACCTTAAATAACCCCACATTTTTACGATTTTTGATTCAATTCAACACTTTTACTTATATCAATAATTTTACGCGTCTTTTGATCATCGTTCTTCTTAAATGACCTTCGTTTGTTCCGATTTTCATGGTTACAGCGATTCCAAAGCAGCATTGTTGATGCCGATTCTAACCTTAAATAACCCCACATTTTTACGATTTTTGATTCAATTCAACACTTTTACTTATATTAATAATTTAACGCGTCTTTTGATCATCGTTCTTCTTAAATGACCTTCGTTTGTTCCGATTTTCATGGTTACAGCGATTCCAAAGCAGCATTGTTGATGCCGATTCTAACCTTAAGTAACCCCACATTTTTACGATTTTTGATTCAATTCAACACTTTTACTTATTATTATAATTTTACGCGTCTTTCGATCATCGTTTTTCTTAAATGACCTTCGTTTGTTCCGATTTTCATGGTTACAGCGATTCCAAAGCAGCATTGTTGATGCCGATTCTAACCTTAAATAACCCCACATTTTTACGATTTTTGATTCAATTCAACACTTTTACTTACATTAATAATTTTACGCGTCTTTTGATCATCGTTCTTCTTAAATGACCTTCGTTTGTTCCGATTTTCATGGTTACAGCGATTCCAAAGCTGCATTGTTGATGCCGATTCTAACCTAAATAACCCCACATTTTTACGATTTTTGATTCAATTCAACACTTTTACTTATTATAATAATTTTACGCGTCTTTTGATCATCGTTCTTCTTAAATGACCTTCGTTTGTTCCGACTTTCATGGTTACAGCGATTCCAAAGCTGCATTGTTGATGCCGATTCTAACCTTAAATAACCCCACATTTTTACGATTTTTGATTCAATTCAACACTTTTACTTATTATTATAATTTTACGCGTCTTTCGATCATCGTTCTTCTTAAATGAACTTCGTTTGTTCCGATTTTCATGGTTACAGCGATTCCAAAGGAGCATTGTTGATGCCGATTCTAACCTTAAATAACCCCACATTTTTACGATTTTTGATTCAATTCGACACTTTTACTTATTATTATAATTTTACGCGTCTTTCGATCATCGTTCTTCTTAAATGACCTTCGTTTGTTCCGATTTTCATGGTTACAGCGATTCCAAAGCAGCATTGTTGATGCCGATTCTAACCTTAAATAACCCCACATTTTTACGATTTTTGATTCAATTCAACACTTTTACTTATATTAATAATTTAACGCGTCTTTTGATCATCGTTCTTCTTAAATGACCTTCGTTTGCTCCGATTTTCATGGTTACAGCGATTCCAAAGCTGCATTGTTGATGCCGATTCTAACCTTAAATAACCCCACATTTTTACGATTTTTGATTCAATTCAACACTTTTACTTATATTAATAATTTAACGCGTCTTTCGATCATCGTTCTTCTTAAATGACCTTCGTTTGATCCGACTTTCATGGTTACAGCGATTCCAAAGCAGCATTGTTGATGCCGATTCTAACCTTAAATAACCCCACATTTTTACGATTTTTGATTCAATTCAACACTTTTACTTATATTAATAATTTAACGCGTCTTTTGATCATCGTTCTTCTTAAATGACCTTCGTTTGATCCGATTTTCATGGTTACAGCGATTCCAAAGCAGCATTGTTGATGCCGATTCTAACCTTAAATAACCCAACATTTTTACGATTTTTGATTCAATTCAACACTTTTACTTATATTAATAATTTAACGCGTCTTTTGATCATCGTTCTTCTTAAATGACCTTCGTTTGTTCCGATTTTCATGGTTACAGCGATTCCAAAGCAGCATTGTTGATGCCGATTCTAACCTTAAGTAACCCCACATTTTTACGATTTTTGATTCAATTCAACACTTTTACTTATATTAATAATTTTACGCGTCTTTTGATCATCGTTCTTCTTAAATGACCTTCGTTTGTTCCGACTTTCATGGTTACAGCGATTCCAAAGCAGCATTGTTGATGCCGATTCTAACCTTAAATAACCCCACATTTTTACGATTTTTGATTCAATTCAACACTTTTACTTATATTAATAATTTTACGCGTCTTTCGATCATCGTTCTTCTTAAATGACCTTCGTTTTTCCGACTTTCATGGTTACAGCGATTCCAAAGCAGCATTGTTGATGCCGATTCTAACCTTAAATAACCCCACATTTTTACGATTTTTGATTCAATTCAACACTTTTACTTATATTAATAATTTTAAGCGTCTTTTGATCATCGTTCTTCTTAAATGACCTTCGTTTGTTCCGACTTTCATGGTTACAGCGATTCCAAACCATCATTGTTGATGCCGATTCTAACCTTAAATAACCCAACATTTTTACGATTTTTGATTCAATTCAACACTTTTACTTATATTAATAATTTTACGCGTCTTTTGATCATCGTTCTTCTTAAATGACCTTCGTTTGTTCCGACTTTCATGGTTACAGCGATTCCAAAGCAGCATTGTTGATGCCGATTCTAACCTTAAATAACCCCACATTTTTACGATTTTTGATTCAATTTAACACTTTTACTTATATTAATAATTTAACGCGTCTTTTGATCATCGTTCTTCTTAAATGACCTTCGTTTGTTCCGACTTTCATGGTTACAGCGATTCCAAAGCAGCATTGTTGATGCCGATTCTAACCTTAAATAACCCCACATTTTTACGATTTTTGATTCAATTCAACACTTTTACTTATATTAATAATTTTACGCGTCTTTTGATCATCGTTCTTCTTAAATGACCTTCGTTTTTTCCGACTTTCATGGTTACAGCGATTCCAAAGCAGCATTGTTGATGCCGATTCTAACCTTAAATAACCCCACATTTTTACGATTTTTGATTCAATTCAACACTTTTATTTATATTAATAATTTTACGCGTCTTTTGATCATCGTTCTTCTTAAATGACCTTCGTTTGTTCCGACTTTCATGGTTACAGCGATTCCAAAGCAGCATTGTTGATGCCGATTCTAACCTTAAATAACCCCACATTTTTACGATTTTTGATTCAATTCAACACTTTTACTTATATTAATAATTTTACGCGTCTTTTGATCATCGTTCTTCTTAAATGACCTTCGTTTGTTCCGACTTTCATGGTTACAGCGATTCCAAAGCAGCATTGTTGATGCCGATTCTAACCTTAAATAACCCCACATTTTTACGATTTTTGATTCAATTCAACACTTTTACTTATATTAATAATTTTACGCGTCTTTTGATCATCGTTCTTCTTAAATGACCTTCGTTTGTTCCGACTTTCATGGTTACAGCGATTCCAAAGCAGCATTGTTGATGCCGATTCTAACCTTAAATAACCCCACATTTTTACGATTTTTGATTCAATTCAACACTTTTACTTATATTAATAATTTTACGCGTCTTTTGATCATCGTTCTTCTTAAATGACTTTCGTTTGTTCCGACTTTCATGGTTACAGCGATTCCAAAGCAGCATTGTTGATGCCGATTCTAACCTTAAATAACCCCACATTTTTACGATTTTTGATTCAATTCAACACTTTTACTTATATTAATAATTTTACGCGTCTTTTGATCATCGTTCTTCTTAAATGACCTTCGTTTGTTCCGACTTTCATGGTTACAGCGATTCCAAAGCAGCATTGTTGATGCCGATTCTAACCTTAAATAACCCCACATTTTTACGATTTTTGATTCAATTCAACACTTTTACTTATATTAATAATTTTACGCGTCTTTTGATCATCGTTCTTCTTAAATGACTTTCGTTTGTTCCGACTTTCATGGTTACAGCGATTCCAAAGCAGCATTGTTGATGCCGATTCTAACCTTAAATAACCCCACATTTTTACGATTTTTGATTCAATTTAACACTTTTACTTATATTAATAATTTAACGCGTCTTTTGATCATCGTTCTTCTTAAATGACCTTCGTTTGTTCCGACTTTCCTGGTTACAGCGATTCCAAAGCAGCATTGTTGATGCCGATTCTAACCTTAAATAACCCCACATTTTTACGATTTTTGATTCAATTCAACACTTTTACTTATATTAATAATTTTACGCGTCTTTTGATCATCGTTCTTCTTAAATGACCTTCGTTTGTTCCGACTTTCATGGTTACAGCGATTCCAAAGCAGAATTGTTGATGCCGATTCTAACCTTAAATAACCCCACATTTTTAGAGATTTTTGATTCAATTCAACACTTTTACTTATAATAATAATTTTACGCGTCTTTTGATCATCGTTCTTCTTAAATGACCTTCGTTTGTTCCGACTTTCAAGTTACAGCGATTCCAAAGCAGCATTGTTGATGCCGATTCTAACCTTAAATAACCCCACATTTTTACGATTTTTGATTCAATTCAACACTTTTACTTATATTAATAATTTTACGCGTCTTTTGATCATCGTTCTTCTTAAATGACCTTCGTTTGTTCCGACTTTCATGGTTACAGCGATTCCAAAGAAGCATTGTTGATGCCGATTCTAACCTTAAATAACCCCACATTTTTACGATTTTTGATTCAATTCAACACTTTTACTTATAATAATAATTTTACGCGTCTTTTGATCATCGTTCTTCTTAAATGACCTTCGTTTGTTCCGACTTTCATGGTTACATCGATTCCAAAGCAGCATTGTTGATGCCGATTCTAACCTTAAATAACCCCACATTTCTACGATTTAGATTCAATTCAACACTTTTACTTATATTATTAATTTTACGCGTCTTTCGATCATCGTTCTTCTTAAATGACCTTCGTTTGTTCCGATTTTCATGGTTACAGCGATTCCAAAGCAGCATTGTTAATGCCGATTCTAACCTTAAATAACCCCACATTTTTACGATTTTTGATTCAATTTAACACTTTTACTTATATTAATAATTTTACGCGTCTTTCGATCATCGTTTTTCTTAAATTACCTTCGTTTGTTCCGATTTTCATGGTTACAGCGATTCCAAAGCAGCATTGTTAATGCCGATTCTAACCTTAAATAACCCCACATTTTTACGATTTTTGATTCAATTCAACACTTTTACTTATATTAATAATTTTACGCGTCTTTTGATCATCGTTTTTCTTAAATTACCTTCGTTTGTTCCGATTTTCATGGTTATAGCGATTCCAAAGCAGCATTGTTGATGCCGATTCTAACCTTAAATAACCCCACATTTTTACGATTTTTGATTCAATTTAACACTTTTACTTATATTAATAATTTTACGCGTCTTTTGATCATCGTTTTTCTTAAATTACCTTCGTTTGTTCCGATTTTCATGGTTACAGCGATTCCAAACCGGCATTGTTGATGCCGATTCTAACCTTTAATAACCCCACATTTTTACGATTTTTGATTCAATTCAACACTTTTACTTATATTAATAATTTTACGCGTCTTTTGATCATCGTTCTTCCTAAATGACCTTCGTTTGTTCCGACTTTCATGGTTACAGCGATTCCAAAGCAGCATTGTTGATGCCGATTCTAACCTTAAATAACCCCACATTTTTACGATTTTTGATTCAATTCAACACTTTTACTTATATTAATAATTTTACGCGTCTTTCGATCATCGTTCTTCTTAAATGACCTTCGTTTGTTCCGATTTTCATGGTTACAGCGATTCCAAAGGAGCATTGTTGATGCCGATTCTAACCTTAAATAACCCCACATTTTTACGATTTTTGATTCAATTCAACACTTTTACTTATATTAATAATTTAACGCGTCTTTCGATCATCGTTCTTCTTAAATGACCTTCGTTTGTTCCGATTTTCATGGTTACAGCGATTCCAAAGCAGCATTGTTGATGCCGATTCTAACCTTAAATAACCCCACATTTTTACGATTTTTGATTCAATTCAAGACTTTTACTTATATCAATAATTTTACGCGTCTTTTGATCATCGTTCTTCTTAAATGACCTTCGTTTGTTCCGATTTTCATGGTTACAGCGATTCCAAAGCTGCATTGTTGATGCCGATTCTAACCTTAAATAACCCCACATTTTTACGATTTTTGATTCAATTCAACACTTTTACTTATTATTATAATTTTACGCGTCTTTCGATCATCGTTCTTCTTAAATGACCTTCGTTTGTTCCGATTTTCATGGTTACAGCGATTCCAAAGCTGCATTGTTGATGCCGATTCTAACCTTAAATAACCCCACATTTTTACGATTTTTGATTCAATTCAACACTTTTACTTATATCAATAATTTTACGCGTCTTTTGATCATCGTTCTTCTTAAATGACCTTCGTTTGTTCCGATTTTCATGGTTACAGCGATTCCAAAGCAGCATTGTTGATGCCGATTCTAACCTTAAGTAACCCCACATTTTTACGATTTTTGATTCAATTCAACACTTTTACTTATTATTATAATTTTACGCGTCTTTCGATCATCGTTCTTCTTAAATGACCTTCGTTTGTTCCGATTTTCATGGTTACAGCGATTCCAAAGCAGCATTGTTGAAGCCGATTCTAACCTTAAATAACCCCACATTTTTACGATTTTTGATTCAATTCAACACTTTTACTTACATTAATAATTTTACGCGTCTTTTGATCATCGTTCTTCTTAAATGACCTTCGTTTGTTCCGATTTTCATGGTTACAGCGATTCCAAAGCTGCATTGTTGATGCCGATTCTAACCTTAAATAACCCCACATTTTTACGATTTTTGATTCAATTCAACACTTTTACTTATTATAATAATTTTACGCGTCTTTTGATCATCGTTCTTCTTAAATGACCTTCGTTTGTTCCGACTTTCATGGTTACAGCGATTCCAAAGCTGCATTGTTGATGCCGATTCTAACCTTAAATAACCCCACATTTTTACGATTTTTGATTCAATTCAACACTTTTACTTATTATTATAATTTTACGCGTCTTTCGATCATCGTTCTTCTTAAATGAACTTCGTTTGTTCCGATTTTCATGGTTACAGCGATTCCAAAGGAGCATTGTTGATGCCGATTCTAACCTTAAATAACCCCACATTTTTACGATTTTTGATTCAATTCGACACTTTTACTTATTATTATAATTTTACGCGTCTTTCGATCATCGTTCTTCTTAAATGACCTTCGTTTGTTCCGATTTTCATGGTTACAGCGATTCCAAAGCAGCATTGTTGATGCCGATTCTAACCTTAAATAACCCCACATTTTTACGATTTTTGATTCAATTCAACACTTTTACTTATATTAATAATTTAACGCGTCTTTTGATCATCGTTCTTCTTAAATGACCTTCGTTTGCTCCGATTTTCATGGTTACAGCGATTCCAAAGCTGCATTGTTGATGCCGATTCTAACCTTAAATAACCCCACATTTTTACGATTTTTGATTCAATTCAACACTTTTACTTATATTAATAATTTAACGCGTCTTTCGATCATCGTTCTTCTTAAATGACCTTCGTTTGATCCGACTTTCATGGTTACAGCGATTCCAAAGCAGCATTGTTGATGCCGATTCTAACCTTAAATAACCCCACATTTTTACGATTTTTGATTCAATTCAACACTTTTACTTATATTAATAATTTAACGCGTCTTTTGATCATCGTTCTTCTTAAATGACCTTCGTTTGATCCGATTTTCATGGTTACAGCGATTCCAAAGCAGCATTGTTGATGCCGATTCTAACCTTAAATAACCCAACATTTTTACGATTTTTGATTCAATTCAACACTTTTACTTATATTAATAATTTAACGCGTCTTTTGATCATCGTTCTTCTTAAATGACCTTCGTTTGTTCCGATTTTCATGGTTACAGCGATTCCAAAGCAGCATTGTTGATGCCGATTCTAACCTTAAGTAACCCCACATTTTTACGATTTTTGATTCAATTCAACACTTTTACTTATATTAATAATTTTACGCGTCTTTTGATCATCGTTCTTCTTAAATGACCTTCGTTTGTTCCGACTTTCATGGTTACAGCGATTCCAAAGCAGCATTGTTGATGCCGATTCTAACCTTAAATAACCCCACATTTTTACGATTTTTGATTCAATTCAACACTTTTACTTATATTAATAATTTTACGCGTCTTTCGATCATCGTTCTTCTTAAATGACCTTCGTTTTTCCGACTTTCATGGTTACAGCGATTCCAAAGCAGCATTGTTGATGCCGATTCTAACCTTAAATAACCCCACATTTTTACGATTTTTGATTCAATTCAATTCTTTTACTTATATTAATAATTTTAAGCGTCTTTTGATCATCGTTCTTCTTAAATGACCTTCGTTTGTTCCGACTTTCATGGTTACAGCGATTCCAAACCAGCATTGTTGATGCCGATTCTAACCTTAAATAACCCAACATTTTTACGATTTTTGATTCAATTCAACACTTTTACTTATATTAATAATTTTACGCGTCTTTTGATCATCGTTCTTCTTAAATGACCTTCGTTTGTTCCGACTTTCATGGTTACAGCGATTCCAAAGCAGCATTGTTGATGCCGATTCTAACCTTAAATAACCCCACATTTTTACGATTTTTGATTCAATTTAACACTTTTACTTATATTAATAATTTAACGCGTCTTTTGATCATCGTTCTTCTTAAATGACCTTCGTTTGTTCCGACTTTCATGGTTACAGCGATTCCAAAGCAGCATTGTTGATGCCGATTCTAACCTTAAATAACCCCACATTTTTACGATTTTTGATTCAATTCAACACTTTTACTTATATTAATAATTTTACGCGTCTTTTGATCATCGTTCTTCTTAAATGACCTTCGTTTTTTCCGACTTTCATGGTTACAGCGATTCCAAAGCAGCATTGTTGATGCCGATTCTAACCTTAAATAACCCCACATTTTTACGATTTTTGATTCAATTCAACACTTTTATTTATATTAATAATTTTACGCGTCTTTTGATCATCGTTCTTCTTAAATGACCTTCGTTTGTTCCGACTTTCATGGTTACAGCGATTCCAAAGCAGCATTGTTGATGCCGATTCTAACCTTAAATAACCCCACATTTTTACGATTTTTGATTCAATTCAACACTTTTACTTATATTAATAATTTTACGCGTCTTTTGATCATCGTTCTTCTTAAATGACCTTCGTTTGTTCCGACTTTCATGGTTACAGCGATTCCAAAGCAGCATTGTTGATGCCGATTCTAACCTTAAATAACCCCACATTTTTACGATTTTTGATTCAATTCAACACTTTTACTTATATTAATAATTTTACGCGTCTTTTGATCATCGTTCTTCTTAAATGACCTTCGTTTGTTCCGACTTTCATGGTTACAGCGATTCCAAAGCAGCATTGTTGATGCCGATTCTAACCTTAAATAACCCCACATTTTTACGATTTTTGATTCAATTCAACACTTTTACTTATATTAATAATTTAACGCGTCTTTTGATCATCGTTCTTCTTAAATGACCTTCGTTTGTTCCGACTTTCATGGTTACAGCGATTCCAAAGCAGCATTGTTGATGCCGATTCTAACCTTAAATAACCCCACATTTTTACGATTTTTGATTCAATTCAACACTTTTACTTATATTAATAATTTTACGCGTCTTTTGATCATCGTTCTTCTTAAATGACTTTCGTTTGTTCCGACTTTCATGGTTACAGCGATTCCAAAGCAGCATTGTTGATGCCGATTCTAACCTTAAATAACCCCACATTTTTACGATTTTTGATTCAATTTAACACTTTTACTTATATTAATAATTTAACGCGTCTTTTGATCATCGTTCTTCTTAAATGACCTTCGTTTGTTCCGACTTTCCTGGTTACAGCGATTCCAAAGCAGCATTGTTGATGCCGATTCTAACCTTAAATAACCCCACATTTTTACGATTTTTGATTCAATTCAACACTTTTACTTATATTAATAATTTTACGCGTCTTTTGATCATCGTTCTTCTTAAATGACCTTCGTTTGTTCCGACTTTCAAGTTACAGCGATTCCAAAGCAGCATTGTTGATGCCGATTCTAACCTTAAATAACCCCACATTTTTACGATTTTTGATTCAATTCAACACTTTTACTTATATTAATAATTTTACGCGTCTTTTGATCATCGTTCTTCTTAAATGACCTTCGTTTGTTCCGACTTTCATGGTTACAGCGATTCCAAAGAAGCATTGTTGATGCCGATTCTAACCTTAAATAACCCCACATTTTTACGATTTTTGATTCAATTCAACACTTTTACTTATAATAATAATTTTACGCGTCTTTTGATCATCGTTCTTCTTAAATGACCTTCGTTTGTTCCGACTTTCATGGTTACATCGATTCCAAAGCAGCATTGTTGATGCCGATTCTAACCTTAAATAACCCCACATTTCTACGATTTAGATTCAATTCAACACTTTTACTTATATTATTAATTTTACGCGTCTTTCGATCATCGTTCTTCTTAAATGACCTTCGTTTGTTCCGATTTTCATGGTTACAGCGATTCCAAAGCAGCATTGTTAATGCCGATTCTAACCTTAAATAACCCCACATTTTTACGATTTTTGATTCAATTTAACACTTTTACTTATATTAATAATTTTACGCGTCTTTCGATCATCGTTTTTCTTAAATTACCTTCGTTTGTTCCGATTTTCATGGTTACAGCGATTCCAAAGCAGCATTGTTAATGCCGATTCTAACCTTAAATAACCCCACATTTTTACGATTTTTGATTCAATTCAACACTTTTACTTATATTAATAATTTTACGCGTCTTTTGATCATCGTTTTTCTTAAATTACCTTCGTTTGTTCCGATTTTCATGGTTACAGCGATTCCAAAGCAGCATTGTTAATGCCGATTCTAACCTTAAATAACCCCACATTTTTACGATTTTTGATTCAATTCAACACTTTTACTTATATTAATAATTTTACGCGTCTTTTGATCATCGTTTTTCTTAAATTACCTTCGTTTGTTCCGATTTTCATGGTTATAGCGATTCCAAAGCAGCATTGTTGATGCCGATTCTAACCTTAAATAACCCCACATTTTTACGATTTTTGATTCAATTTAACACTTTTACTTATATTAATAATTTTACGCGTCTTTTGATCATCGTTTTTCTTAAATTACCTTCGTTTGTTCCGATTTTCATGGTTACAGCGATTCCAAACCGGCATTGTTGATGCCGATTCTAACCTTTAATAACCCCACATTTTTACGATTTTTGATTCAATTCAACACTTTTACTTATATTAATAATTTTACGCGTCTTTTGATCATCGTTCTTCCTAAATGACCTTCGTTTGTTCCGACTTTCATGGTTACAGCGATTCCAAAGCAGCATTGTTGATGCCGATTCTAACCTTAAATAACCCCACATTTTTACGATTTTTGATTCAATTCAACACTTTTACTTATATTAATAATTTTACGCGTCTTTTGATCATCGTTCTTCTTAAATGACCTTCGTTTGTTCCGACTTTCAAGTTACAGCGATTCCAAAGCAGCATTGTTGATGCCGATTCTAACCTTAAATAACCCCACATTTTTACGATTTTTGATTCAATTCAACACTTTTACTTATATTAATAATTTTACGCGTCTTTTGATCATCGTTCTTCTTAAATGACCTTCGTTTGTTCCGACTTTCAAGTTACAGCGATTCCAAAGCAGCATTGTTGATGCCGATTCTAACCTTAAATAACCCCACATTTTTACGATTTTTGATTCAATTCAACACTTTTACTTATATTAATAATTTTACGCGTCTTTTGATCATCGTTCTTCTTAAATGACCTACGTTTGTTCCGACTTTCATGGTTACAGCGATTCCAAAGCAGCATTGTTGATGCCGATTCTAACCTTAAATAACACCACATTTTTACGATTTTTGATTCAATTCAACACTTTTACTTATAATAATAATTTTACGCGTCTTTTGATCATCGTTCTTCTTAAATGACCTTCGTTTGTTCCGACTTTCAAGTTACAGCGATTCCAAAGCAGCATTGTTGATGCCGATTCTAACCTTAAATAACCCCACATTTTTACGATTTTTGATTCAATTCAACACTTTTACTTATATTAATAATTTTACGCGTCTTTTGATCATCGTTCTTCTTAAATGACCTTCGTTTGTTCCGACTTTCATGGTTACAGCGATTCCAAAGCAGCATTGTTGATGCCGATTCTAACCTTAAATAACCCCACATTTTTACGATTTTTGATTCAATTCAACACTTTTACTTATATTAATAATTTTACGCGTCTTTTGATCATCGTTCTTCTTAAATGACCTTCGTTTGTTCCGACTTTCAAGTTACAGCGATTCCAAAGCAGCATTGTTGATGCCGATTCTAACCTTAAATAACCCCACATTTTTACGATTTTTGATTCAATTCAACACTTTTACTTATATTAATAATTTTACGCGTCTTTTGATCATCGTTCTTCTTAAATGACCTTCGTTTGTTCCGACTTTCTTGGTTACAGCGATTCCAAAGCAGCATTGTTGATGCCGATTCTAACCTTAAATAACCCCACATTTTTACGATTTTTGATTCAATTCAACACTTTTACTTATATTAATAATTTTACGCGTCTTTTGATCATCGTTCTTCTTAAATGACCTTCGTTTGTTCCGACTTTCATGGTTACAGCGATTCCAAAGCAGCATTGTTGATGCCGATTCTAACCTTAAATAACCCCACATTTTTACGATTTTTGATTCAATTCAACACTTTTACTTATATTAATAATTTTACGCGTCTTATGATCATCGTTCTTCTTAAATGACCTTCGTTTGTTCCGACTTTCAAGTTACAGCGATTCCAAAGCAGCATTGTTGATGCCGATTCTAACCTTAAATAACCCCACATTTTTACGATTTTTGATTCAATTTAACACTTTTACTTATATTAATAATTTTACGCGTTTTTTTATCATCGTTCTTCTTAAATGACCTTCGTTTGTTCCGACTTTCATGGTTACAGCGATTCCAAAGCAGCATTGTTGATGCCGATTCTAACCTTAAATAACCCCACATTTTTACGATTTTTGATTCAATTCAACACTTTTACTTATATTAATAATTTTACGCGTCTTTTGATCATCGTTCTTCTTAAATGACCTTCGTTTGTTCCGACCTTCATGGTTACAGCGATTCCAAAGCAGCATTGTTGATGCCGATTCTAACCTTAAATAACCCCACATTTTTACGATTTTTGATTCAATTCAACACTTTTACTTATATTAATAATTTTACGCGTCTTTTGATCATCGTTCTTCTTAAATGACCTTCGTTTGTTCCGACTTTCATGGTTACAGCGATTCCAAAGCAGCATTGTTGATGCCGATTCTAACCTTAAATAACCCCACATTTTTACGATTTTTGATTCAATTCAACACTTTTACTTATATTAATAATTTTACGCGTTTTTTTATCATCGTTCTTCTTAAATGACCTTCGTTTGTTCCGACTTTCATGGTTACAGCGATTCCAAAGCAGCATTGTTGATGCCGATTCTAACCTTAAATAACCCCACATTTTTACGATTTTTGATTCAATTCAACACTTTTACTTATATTAATAATTTTACGCGTCTTTTGATCATCGTTCTTCTTAAATGACCTTCGTTTGTTCCGACTCTCATGGTTACAGCGATTCCAAAGCAGCATTGTTGAAGCCGATTCTAACCTTAAATAACCCCACATTTTTACGATTTTTGATTCAATTCAACACTTTTACTTATATTAATAATTTTACGCGTCTTTTGATCATCGTTCTTCTTAAATGACCTTCGTTTGTTCCGACTTTCATGGTTACAGCGATTCCAAAGCAGCATTGTTGATGCCGATTCTAACCTTAAATAACCCCACATTTTTACGATTTTTGATTCAATTCAACACTTTTACTTATATTAATAATTTTACGCGTCTTTTGATCATCGTTCTTCCTAAATGACCTTCGTTTGTTCCGACTTTCATGGTTACAGCAATTCCAAAGCAGCATTGTTGATGCCGATTCTAACCTTAAATAACCCCACATTTTTACGATTTTTGATTCAATTCAACACTTTTACTTATATTAATAATTTTACGCGTCTTTTGATCATCGTTCTTCTTAAATGACCTTCGTTTGTTCCGACTTTCATGGTTACAGCGATTCCAAAGCAGCATTGTTGATGCCGATTCTAACCTTAAATAACCCCACATTTTTCCGATTTTTGATTCAATTCAACACTTTTACTTATATTAATAATTTTACGCGTCTTTTGATCATCGTTCTTCTTAAATGACCTTCGTTTGTTCCGACTTTCATGGTTACAGCGATTCCAAAGCAGCATTGTTGATGCCGATTCTAACCTTAAATAACCCCACATTTTTACGATTTTTGATTCAATTCAACACTTTTACTTATATTAATAATTTTACGCGTCTTTCGATCATCGTTCTCTCTTAAATGACCTTCGTTTGTTCCTATTTTCATTGTTACAGCGATTCCAAACCAGCATTGTTGATGCCGATTCTAACCTTAAATAACCCAACATTTTTACGATTTTTGATTCAATTCAACACTTTTACTTATATTAATAATTTTACGCGTCTTTTGATCATCGTTCTTCTTAAATGACCTTCGTTTGTTCCGACTTTCATGGTTACAGCGATTCTAAAGCAGCATTGTTGATGCCGATTCTAACCTTAAATAACCCCACATTTTTACGATTTTTGATTCAATTCAACACTTTTACTTATATTAATAATTTTACGCGTCTTTCGATCATCGTTCTCTCTTAAATGACCTTCGTTTGTTCCTATTTTCATTGTTACAGCGATTCCAAACCAGCATTGTTGATGCCGATTATAACCTTAAATAACCCAACGTTTTTACGATTTTTGATTCAATTCAACACTTTTACTTATATTAATAATTTTACGCGTCTTTCGATCATCGTTCTTCTTAAATGACCTTCGTTTGTTCCGACTTTCATGGTTACAGCGATTCCAAACCAGCATTGTTGATGCCGATTCTAACCTTAAATAACCCAACATTTTTACAATTTTTGATTCAATTCAACACTTATACTTATATTAATAATTTTACGAGTCTTTCGATCATCGTTCTCTCTTAAATGACCTTCGTTTGTTCCGACTTTCATGGTTACAGCGATTCCAAACCAGCATTGTTGATGCCGATTCTAACCTTAAATAACCCAACATTTTTACGATTTTTGATTCAATTCAACACTTTTACTTATATTAATAATTTTACGCGTCTTTCGATCATCGTTCTCTCTTAAATGACCTTCGTTTGTTCCTATTTTCATTGTTACAGCGATTCCAAACCAGCATTGTTGATGCCGATTATAACCTTAAATAACCCAACGTTTTTACGATTTTTGATTCAATTCAACACTTTTACTTATATTAATAATTTTACGCGTCTTTCGATCATCGTTCTTCTTAAATGACCTTCGTTTGTTCCGACTTTCATGGTTACAGCGATTCCAAACCAGCATTGTTGATGCCGATTCTAACCTTAAATAACCCCACATTTTTACAATTTTTGATTCAATTCAACACTTATACTTATATTAATAATTTCACGAGTCCGTCGATCATCGTTCTCTCTTAAATGACCTTCGTTTGTTCCGACTTTCATGGTTACAGCGATTCTAAACCAGCATTGTTGATGCCGATTCTAACCTTAAATAACCCAACATTTTTACGATTTTTGATTCAATTCAACACTTTTACTTATATTAATAATTTTACGCGTCTTTCGATCATCGTTCTCTCCTAAATGACCTTCGTTTGTTCCGACTTTCATGGTTACAGCGATTCCAAAGCAGCATTGTTAATGCCGATTCTAACCTTTAATAACCCCACATTTTTACGATTTTTGATTCAATTCAACACTTTTACTTATATTAATAATTTTACGAGTCTTTCGATCATCGTTCTCTCTTAAATGACCTTCGTTTGTTCCGACTTTCATGGTTACAGCGATTCCAAAGCAGCATTGTTAATGCCGATTCTAACCTTAAATAACCCCACATTTTTACAATTTTTGATTCAATTCAACACTTTTACTTATATTAATAATTTTACGCGTCTTTCGATCATCGTTCTCTCTTAAATGACCTTCGTTTGTTCCGACTTTCATGGTTACAGCGATTCCAAAGCAGCATTGTTAATGCCGATTCTAACCTTAAATAACCCCACATTTTTACGATTTTTGATTCAATTCAACACTTTTACTTATATTAATAATTTTACGCAACTTTTGATCATCGTTCTCCTTAAATGACCTTCGTTTGTTCCGACTTTCATGGTTACAGCGATTCAAAAGCAGCATTGTTCATGCCGATTCTAACCTTAAATAACCCCACATTTTTACGATTTTTGATTCAATTCAACACTTTTACTTATATTAATAATTTTACGCGTCTTTCGATCATCGTTCTTCTTAAATGACCTTCGATTGTTCCGATTTTCATGGTTACAGCGATTCCAAAGCAGCATTGTTGATGCCGATTCTAACCTTAAATAACCCCACATTTTTACGATTTTTGATTCAATTCAACACTTTTACTTATATTAATAATTTTACGAGTCTTTCGATCATCGTTCTCTCTTAAATGACCTTCGTTTGTTCCGACTTTCATGGTTACAGCGATTTCAAAGCAGCATTGTTAATGCCGATTCTAACCTAAAATAACCCCACATTTTTACGATTTTTGATTCAATTCAACACTTTTACTTATATTAATAATTTTACGCGTCTTTTGATCATCGTTCTTCTTAAATGACCTTCGTTTGTTCCGACTTTCATGGTTACAGCGATTCCAAAGCAGCATTGTTGATGCCGATTCTAACCTTAAATAACCCCACATTTTTACGATTTTTGATTCAATTCAACACTTTTACTTTAAATAATAATTTTACGCGTCTTTTGATCATCATTCTTCTTAAATGACCTTCGTTTGTTCCGACTTTCATGGTTACAGCGATTCCAAAGCAGCATTGTTGATGCCGATTCAAACCTTAAATAAATAACCCCACATTTTTACGATTTTTGATTCAATTCAACACTTTTACTTATATTAATAATTTTACGCGTCTTTTGATCATCGTTCTTCTTAAATGACCTTCGTTTGTTCCGACTTTCATGGTTACAGCGATTCCAAAGCAGCATTGTTGATGCCGATTCTAACCTTAAATAACCCCACATTTTTACGATTTTTGATTCAATTCAACACTTTTACTTATATTAATAATTTTACGCGTCTTTTGATCATCGTTCTTCTTAAATGACCTTCGTTTGTTCCGACTTTCATGGTTACAGCGATTCCAAAGCAGCATTGTTGATGCCGATTCTAACCTTAAATAACCCCACATTTTTACGATTTTTGATTCAATTCAACACTTTTACTTATATTAATAATTTTACGCGTCTTTCGATCATCGTTCTTCTTAAATGACCTTCGTTTGTTCCGACTTTCATGGTTACAGCGATTCCAAAGCAGCATTGCTGATGCCGATTCTAACCTTAAATAACCCCACATTTTTACGATTTTTGATTCAATTCAACACTTTTACTTATATTAATAATTTTACGCGTCTTTCGATCATTGTTCTTCTTAAATGACCTTCGTTTGTTCCGATTTTCATGGTTACAGCGATTCCAAAGCAGCATTGTTGATGGCGATTCTAACCTTAAATAACCCCACATTTTTACGATTTTTGATTCATCTCAACACTTTTACTTATATTAATAATTTTACGCGTCTTTTGATCATCGTTCTTCTTAAATGACCTTCGTTTGTTCCGACTTTCATGGTTACAGCGATTCCAAAGCAGCATTGTTGATGCCGATTCTAACCTTAAATAACCCCACATTTTTACGATTTTTGATTCAATTCAACACTTTTACTTATATTAATAATTTTACGCGTCTTTTGATCATCGTTCTTCTTAAATGACCTTCGTTTGTTCCGACTTTCATGGTTACAGCGATTCCAAAGCAGCATTGTTGATGCCGATTCTAACCTTAAATAACCCCACATTTTTACGATTTTTGATTCAATTTAACACATTTACTTATATTAATAATTTAACGCGTCTTTTGATCATCGTTCTTCTTAAATGACCTTCGTTTGTTCCGACTTTCATGGTTACAGCGATTCCAAAGCAGCATTGTTGATGCCGATTCTAACCTTAAATAACCCCACATTTTTACGATTTTTGATTCAATTCAACACTTTTACTTATATTAATAATTTTACGCGTCTTTTGATCATCGTTCTTCTTAAATGACCTTCGTTTGTTCCGACTTTCATGGTTACAGCGATTCCAAAGCAGCATTGTTGATGCCGATTCTAACCTTAAATAACCCCACATTTTTACGATTTTTGATTCAATTCAACACTTTTACTTTTATTAATAATTTAACGCGTCTTTTGATCATCGTTCTTCTTAAATGACCTTCGTTTGTTCCGATTTTCATGGTTACAGCGATTCCAAAGCAGCATTGTTGATGCCGATTCTAACCTTAAGTAACCCCACATTTTTACGATTTTTGATTCAATTCAACACTTTTACTTATATTAATAATTTTACGCGTGTTTTGATCATCGTTCTTCTTAAATGACCTTCGTTTGTTCCGACTTTCATGGTTACAGCGATTCCAAAGCAGCATTGTTGATGCCGATTCTAACCTTAAATAACCCCACATTTTTTCGATTTTTGATTCAATTCAACACTTTTACTTATATTAATAATTTTACGCGTCTTTTGATCATCGTTCTTCTTAAATGACCTTCGTTTGTTCCGACTTTCATGGTTACAGCGATTCCAAAGCAGCATTGTTGATGCCGATTCTAACCTTAAATAACCCCACAATTTTACGATTTTTGATTCAATTCAACACTTTTACTTATATTAATAATTTTACGCGTCTTTCGATCATCGTTTTTCTTAAATTACCTTCGTTTGTTCCGATTTTCATGGTTACAGCGATTCCAAAGCAGCATTGTTAATGCCGATTCTAACCTTAAATAACCCCACATTTTTACGATTTTTGATTCAATTCAACACTTTTACTTATATTAATAATTTTACGCGTCTTTTGATCATCGTTTTTCTTAAATTACCTTCGTTTGTTCCGATTTTCATGGTTACAGCGATTCCAAAGCAGCATTGTTAATGCCGATTCTAACCTTAAATAACCCCACATTTTTACGATTTTTGATTCAATTCAACACTTTTACTTATATTAATAATTTTACGCGTCTTTTGATCATCGTTTTTCTTAAATTACCTTCGTTTGTTCCGATTTTCATGGTTATAGCGATTCCAAAGCAGCATTGTTGATGCCGATTCTAACCTTAAATAACCCCACATTTTTACGATTTTTGATTCAATTTAACACTTTTACTTATATTAATAATTTTACGCGTCTTTTGATCATCGTTTTTCTTAAATTACCTTCGTTTGTTCCGATTTTCATGGTTACAGCGATTCCAAACCGGCATTGTTGATGCCGATTCTAACCTTTAATAACCCCACATTTTTACGATTTTTGATTCAATTCAACACTTTTACTTATATTAATAATTTTACGCGTCTTTTGATCATCGTTCTTCCTAAATGACCTTCGTTTGTTCCGACTTTCATGGTTACAGCGATTCCAAAGCAGCATTGTTGATGCCGATTCTAACCTTAAATAACCCCACATTTTTACGATTTTTGATTCAATTCAACACTTTTACTTATATTAATAATTTTACGCGTCTTTTGATCATCGTTCTTCTTAAATGACCTTCGTTTGTTCCGACTTTCAAGTTACAGCGATTCCAAAGCAGCATTGTTGATGCCGATTCTAACCTTAAATAACCCCACATTTTTACGATTTTTGATTCAATTCAACACTTTTACTTATATTAATAATTTTACGCGTCTTTTGATCATCGTTCTTCTTAAATGACCTTCGTTTGTTCCGACTTTCAAGTTACAGCGATTCCAAAGCAGCATTGTTGATGCCGATTCTAACCTTAAATAACCCCACATTTTTACGATTTTTGATTCAATTCAACACTTTTACTTATATTAATAATTTTACGCGTCTTTTGATCATCGTTCTTCTTAAATGACCTACGTTTGTTCCGACTTTCATGGTTACAGCGATTCCAAAGCAGCATTGTTGATGCCGATTCTAACCTTAAATAACACCACATTTTTACGATTTTTGATTCAATTCAACACTTTTACTTATAATAATAATTTTACGCGTCTTTTGATCATCGTTCTTCTTAAATGACCTTCGTTTGTTCCGACTTTCAAGTTACAGCGATTCCAAAGCAGCATTGTTGATGCCGATTCTAACCTTAAATAACCCCACATTTTTACGATTTTTGATTCAATTCAACACTTTTACTTATATTAATAATTTTACGCGTCTTTTGATCATCGTTCTTCTTAAATGACCTTCGTTTGTTCCGACTTTCATGGTTACAGCGATTCCAAAGCAGCATTGTTGATGCCGATTCTAACCTTAAATAACCCCACATTTTTACGATTTTTGATTCAATTCAACACTTTTACTTATATTAATAATTTTACGCGTCTTTTGATCATCGTTCTTCTTAAATGACCTTCGTTTGTTCCGACTTTCAAGTTACAGCGATTCCAAAGCAGCATTGTTGATGCCGATTCTAACCTTAAATAACCCCACATTTTTACGATTTTTGATTCAATTCAACACTTTTACTTATATTAATAATTTTACGCGTCTTTTGATCATCGTTCTTCTTAAATGACCTTCGTTTGTTCCGACTTTCTTGGTTACAGCGATTCCAAAGCAGCATTGTTGATGCCGATTCTAACCTTAAATAACCCCACATTTTTACGATTTTTGATTCAATTCAACACTTTTACTTATATTAATAATTTTACGCGTCTTTTGATCATCGTTCTTCTTAAATGACCTTCGTTTGTTCCGACTTTCATGGTTACAGCGATTCCAAAGCAGCATTGTTGATGCCGATTCTAACCTTAAATAACCCCACATTTTTACGATTTTTGATTCAATTCAACACTTTTACTTATATTAATAATTTTACGCGTCTTATGATCATCGTTCTTCTTAAATGACCTTCGTTTGTTCCGACTTTCAAGTTACAGCGATTCCAAAGCAGCATTGTTGATGCCGATTCTAACCTTAAATAACCCCACATTTTTACGATTTTTGATTCAATTTAACACTTTTACTTATATTAATAATTTTACGCGTTTTTTTATCATCGTTCTTCTTAAATGACCTTCGTTTGTTCCGACTTTCATGGTTACAGCGATTCCAAAGCAGCATTGTTGATGCCGATTCTAACCTTAAATAACCCCACATTTTTACGATTTTTGATTCAATTCAACACTTTTACTTATATTAATAATTTTACGCGTCTTTTGATCATCGTTCTTCTTAAATGACCTTCGTTTGTTCCGACCTTCATGGTTACAGCGATTCCAAAGCAGCATTGTTGATGCCGATTCTAACCTTAAATAACCCCACATTTTTACGATTTTTGATTCAATTCAACACTTTTACTTATATTAATAATTTTACGCGTCTTTTGATCATCGTTCTTCTTAAATGACCTTCGTTTGTTCCGACTTTCATGGTTACAGCGATTCCAAAGCAGCATTGTTGATGCCGATTCTAACCTTAAATAACCCCACATTTTTACGATTTTTGATTCAATTCAACACTTTTACTTATATTAATAATTTTACGCGTTTTTTTATCATCGTTCTTCTTAAATGACCTTCGTTTGTTCCGACTTTCATGGTTACAGCGATTCCAAAGCAGCATTGTTGATGCCGATTCTAACCTTAAATAACCCCACATTTTTACGATTTTTGATTCAATTCAACACTTTTACTTATATTAATAATTTTACGCGTCTTTTGATCATCGTTCTTCTTAAATGACCTTCGTTTGTTCCGACTCTCATGGTTACAGCGATTCCAAAGCAGCATTGTTGAAGCCGATTCTAACCTTAAATAACCCCACATTTTTACGATTTTTGATTCAATTCAACACTTTTACTTATATTAATAATTTTACGCGTCTTTTGATCATCGTTCTTCTTAAATGACCTTCGTTTGTTCCGACTTTCATGGTTACAGCGATTCCAAAGCAGCATTGTTGATGCCGATTCTAACCTTAAATAACCCCACATTTTTACGATTTTTGATTCAATTCAACACTTTTACTTATATTAATAATTTTACGCGTCTTTTGATCATCGTTCTTCCTAAATGACCTTCGTTTGTTCCGACTTTCATGGTTACAGCAATTCCAAAGCAGCATTGTTGATGCCGATTCTAACCTTAAATAACCCCACATTTTTACGATTTTTGATTCAATTCAACACTTTTACTTATATTAATAATTTTACGCGTCTTTTGATCATCGTTCTTCTTAAATGACCTTCGTTTGTTCCGACTTTCATGGTTACAGCGATTCCAAAGCAGCATTGTTGATGCCGATTCTAACCTTAAATAACCCCACATTTTTCCGATTTTTGATTCAATTCAACACTTTTACTTATATTAATAATTTTACGCGTCTTTTGATCATCGTTCTTCTTAAATGACCTTCGTTTGTTCCGACTTTCATGGTTACAGCGATTCCAAAGCAGCATTGTTGATGCCGATTCTAACCTTAAATAACCCCACATTTTTACGATTTTTGATTCAATTCAACACTTTTACTTATATTAATAATTTTACGCGTCTTTCGATCATCGTTCTCTCTTAAATGACCTTCGTTTGTTCCTATTTTCATTGTTACAGCGATTCCAAACCAGCATTGTTGATGCCGATTCTAACCTTAAATAACCCAACATTTTTACGATTTTTGATTCAATTCAACACTTTTACTTATATTAATAATTTTACGCGTCTTTTGATCATCGTTCTTCTTAAATGACCTTCGTTTGTTCCGACTTTCATGGTTACAGCGATTCTAAAGCAGCATTGTTGATGCCGATTCTAACCTTAAATAACCCCACATTTTTACGATTTTTGATTCAATTCAACACTTTTACTTATATTAATAATTTTACGCGTCTTTCGATCATCGTTCTCTCTTAAATGACCTTCGTTTGTTCCTATTTTCATTGTTACAGCGATTCCAAACCAGCATTGTTGATGCCGATTATAACCTTAAATAACCCAACGTTTTTACGATTTTTGATTCAATTCAACACTTTTACTTATATTAATAATTTTACGCGTCTTTCGATCATCGTTCTTCTTAAATGACCTTCGTTTGTTCCGACTTTCATGGTTACAGCGATTCCAAACCAGCATTGTTGATGCCGATTCTAACCTTAAATAACCCAACATTTTTACAATTTTTGATTCAATTCAACACTTATACTTATATTAATAATTTTACGAGTCTTTCGATCATCGTTCTCTCTTAAATGACCTTCGTTTGTTCCGACTTTCATGGTTACAGCGATTCCAAACCAGCATTGTTGATGCCGATTCTAACCTTAAATAACCCAACATTTTTACGATTTTTGATTCAATTCAACACTTTTACTTATATTAATAATTTTACGCGTCTTTCGATCATCGTTCTCTCTTAAATGACCTTCGTTTGTTCCTATTTTCATTGTTACAGCGATTCCAAACCAGCATTGTTGATGCCGATTATAACCTTAAATAACCCAACGTTTTTACGATTTTTGATTCAATTCAACACTTTTACTTATATTAATAATTTTACGCGTCTTTCGATCATCGTTCTTCTTAAATGACCTTCGTTTGTTCCGACTTTCATGGTTACAGCGATTCCAAACCAGCATTGTTGATGCCGATTCTAACCTTAAATAACCCCACATTTTTACAATTTTTGATTCAATTCAACACTTATACTTATATTAATAATTTCACGAGTCCGTCGATCATCGTTCTCTCTTAAATGACCTTCGTTTGTTCCGACTTTCATGGTTACAGCGATTCTAAACCAGCATTGTTGATGCCGATTCTAACCTTAAATAACCCAACATTTTTACGATTTTTGATTCAATTCAACACTTTTACTTATATTAATAATTTTACGCGTCTTTCGATCATCGTTCTCTCCTAAATGACCTTCGTTTGTTCCGACTTTCATGGTTACAGCGATTCCAAAGCAGCATTGTTAATGCCGATTCTAACCTTTAATAACCCCACATTTTTACGATTTTTGATTCAATTCAACACTTTTACTTATATTAATAATTTTACGAGTCTTTCGATCATCGTTCTCTCTTAAATGACCTTCGTTTGTTCCGACTTTCATGGTTACAGCGATTCCAAAGCAGCATTGTTAATGCCGATTCTAACCTTAAATAACCCCACATTTTTACAATTTTTGATTCAATTCAACACTTTTACTTATATTAATAATTTTACGCGTCTTTCGATCATCGTTCTCTCTTAAATGACCTTCGTTTGTTCCGACTTTCATGGTTACAGCGATTCCAAAGCAGCATTGTTAATGCCGATTCTAACCTTAAATAACCCCACATTTTTACGATTTTTGATTCAATTCAACACTTTTACTTATATTAATAATTTTACGCAACTTTTGATCATCGTTCTCCTTAAATGACCTTCGTTTGTTCCGACTTTCATGGTTACAGCGATTCAAAAGCAGCATTGTTCATGCCGATTCTAACCTTAAATAACCCCACATTTTTACGATTTTTGATTCAATTCAACACTTTTACTTATATTAATAATTTTACGCGTCTTTCGATCATCGTTCTTCTTAAATGACCTTCGATTGTTCCGATTTTCATGGTTACAGCGATTCCAAAGCAGCATTGTTGATGCCGATTCTAACCTTAAATAACCCCACATTTTTACGATTTTTGATTCAATTCAACACTTTTACTTATATTAATAATTTTACGAGTCTTTCGATCATCGTTCTCTCTTAAATGACCTTCGTTTGTTCCGACTTTCATGGTTACAGCGATTTCAAAGCAGCATTGTTAATGCCGATTCTAACCTAAAATAACCCCACATTTTTACGATTTTTGATTCAATTCAACACTTTTACTTATATTAATAATTTTACGCGTCTTTTGATCATCGTTCTTCTTAAATGACCTTCGTTTGTTCCGACTTTCATGGTTACAGCGATTCCAAAGCAGCATTGTTGATGCCGATTCTAACCTTAAATAACCCCACATTTTTACGATTTTTGATTCAATTCAACACTTTTACTTTAAATAATAATTTTACGCGTCTTTTGATCATCATTCTTCTTAAATGACCTTCGTTTGTTCCGACTTTCATGGTTACAGCGATTCCAAAGCAGCATTGTTGATGCCGATTCAAACCTTAAATAAATAACCCCACATTTTTACGATTTTTGATTCAATTCAACACTTTTACTTATATTAATAATTTTACGCGTCTTTTGATCATCGTTCTTCTTAAATGACCTTCGTTTGTTCCGACTTTCATGGTTACAGCGATTCCAAAGCAGCATTGTTGATGCCGATTCTAACCTTAAATAACCCCACATTTTTACGATTTTTGATTCAATTCAACACTTTTACTTATATTAATAATTTTACGCGTCTTTTGATCATCGTTCTTCTTAAATGACCTTCGTTTGTTCCGACTTTCATGGTTACAGCGATTCCAAAGCAGCATTGTTGATGCCGATTCTAACCTTAAATAACCCCACATTTTTACGATTTTTGATTCAATTCAACACTTTTACTTATATTAATAATTTTACGCGTCTTTCGATCATCGTTCTTCTTAAATGACCTTCGTTTGTTCCGACTTTCATGGTTACAGCGATTCCAAAGCAGCATTGCTGATGCCGATTCTAACCTTAAATAACCCCACATTTTTACGATTTTTGATTCAATTCAACACTTTTACTTATATTAATAATTTTACGCGTCTTTCGATCATTGTTCTTCTTAAATGACCTTCGTTTGTTCCGATTTTCATGGTTACAGCGATTCCAAAGCAGCATTGTTGATGGCGATTCTAACCTTAAATAACCCCACATTTTTACGATTTTTGATTCATCTCAACACTTTTACTTATATTAATAATTTTACGCGTCTTTTGATCATCGTTCTTCTTAAATGACCTTCGTTTGTTCCGACTTTCATGGTTACAGCGATTCCAAAGCAGCATTGTTGATGCCGATTCTAACCTTAAATAACCCCACATTTTTACGATTTTTGATTCAATTCAACACTTTTACTTATATTAATAATTTTACGCGTCTTTTGATCATCGTTCTTCTTAAATGACCTTCGTTTGTTCCGACTTTCATGGTTACAGCGATTCCAAAGCAGCATTGTTGATGCCGATTCTAACCTTAAATAACCCCACATTTTTACGATTTTTGATTCAATTTAACACATTTACTTATATTAATAATTTAACGCGTCTTTTGATCATCGTTCTTCTTAAATGACCTTCGTTTGTTCCGACTTTCATGGTTACAGCGATTCCAAAGCAGCATTGTTGATGCCGATTCTAACCTTAAATAACCCCACATTTTTACGATTTTTGATTCAATTCAACACTTTTACTTATATTAATAATTTTACGCGTCTTTTGATCATCGTTCTTCTTAAATGACCTTCGTTTGTTCCGACTTTCATGGTTACAGCGATTCCAAAGCAGCATTGTTGATGCCGATTCTAACCTTAAATAACCCCACATTTTTACGATTTTTGATTCAATTCAACACTTTTACTTTTATTAATAATTTAACGCGTCTTTTGATCATCGTTCTTCTTAAATGACCTTCGTTTGTTCCGATTTTCATGGTTACAGCGATTCCAAAGCAGCATTGTTGATGCCGATTCTAACCTTAAGTAACCCCACATTTTTACGATTTTTGATTCAATTCAACACTTTTACTTATATTAATAATTTTACGCGTGTTTTGATCATCGTTCTTCTTAAATGACCTTCGTTTGTTCCGACTTTCATGGTTACAGCGATTCCAAAGCAGCATTGTTGATGCCGATTCTAACCTTAAATAACCCCACATTTTTTCGATTTTTGATTCAATTCAACACTTTTACTTATATTAATAATTTTACGCGTCTTTTGATCATCGTTCTTCTTAAATGACCTTCGTTTGTTCCGACTTTCATGGTTACAGCGATTCCAAAGCAGCATTGTTGATGCCGATTCTAACCTTAAATAACCCCACAATTTTACGATTTTTGATTCAATTCAACACTTTTACTTATATTAATAATTTTACGCGTCTTTCGATCATCGTTCTTCTATAATGACCTTCGTTTGTTCCGACTTTCATGGTTACAGCGATTCCAAAGCAGCATTGTTGATGCCGATTCTAACCTTAAATAACCCAACATTTTTACAATTTTTGATTCAATTCAACACTTATACTTATATTAATAATTTTACGAGTCTTTCGATCATCGTTCTCTCTTAAATGACCTTCGTTTGTTCCGACTTTCATGGTTACAGCGATTCCAAACCAGCATTGTTGATGCCGATTCTAACCTTAAATAACCCAACATTTTTACGATTTTTGATTCAATTCAACACTTTTACTTATATTAATAATTTTACGCGTCTTTCGATCATCGTTCTCTCTTAAATGACCTTCGTTTGTTCCTATTTTCATTGTTACAGCGATTCCAAACCAGCATTGTTGATGCCGATTATAACCTTAAATAACCCAACGTTTTTACGATTTTTGATTCAATTCAACACTTTTACTTATATTAATAATTTTACGCGTCTTTCGATCATCGTTCTTCTTAAATGACCTTCGTTTGTTCCGACTTTCATGGTTACAGCGATTCCAAACCAGCATTGTTGATGCCGATTCTAACCTTAAATAACCCCACATTTTTACAATTTTTGATTCAATTCAACACTTATACTTATATTAATAATTTCACGAGTCCGTCGATCATCGTTCTCTCTTAAATGACCTTCGTTTGTTCCGACTTTCATGGTTACAGCGATTCTAAACCAGCATTGTTGATGCCGATTCTAACCTTAAATAACCCAACATTTTTACGATTTTTGATTCAATTCAACACTTTTACTTATATTAATAATTTTACGCGTCTTTCGATCATCGTTCTCTCCTAAATGACCTTCGTTTGTTCCGACTTTCATGGTTACAGCGATTCCAAAGCAGCATTGTTAATGCCGATTCTAACCTTTAATAACCCCACATTTTTACGATTTTTGATTCAATTCAACACTTTTACTTATATTAATAATTTTACGAGTCTTTCGATCATCGTTCTCTCTTAAATGACCTTCGTTTGTTCCGACTTTCATGGTTACAGCGATTCCAAAGCAGCATTGTTAATGCCGATTCTAACCTTAAATAACCCCACATTTTTACAATTTTTGATTCAATTCAACACTTTTACTTATATTAATAATTTTACGCGTCTTTCGATCATCGTTCTCTCTTAAATGACCTTCGTTTGTTCCGACTTTCATGGTTACAGCGATTCCAAAGCAGCATTGTTAATGCCGATTCTAACCTTAAATAACCCCACATTTTTACGATTTTTGATTCAATTCAACACTTTTACTTATATTAATAATTTTACGCAACTTTTGATCATCGTTCTCCTTAAATGACCTTCGTTTGTTCCGACTTTCATGGTTACAGCGATTCAAAAGCAGCATTGTTCATGCCGATTCTAACCTTAAATAACCCCACATTTTTACGATTTTTGATTCAATTCAACACTTTTACTTATATTAATAATTTTACGCGTCTTTCGATCATCGTTCTTCTTAAATGACCTTCGATTGTTCCGATTTTCATGGTTACAGCGATTCCAAAGCAGCATTGTTGATGCCGATTCTAACCTTAAATAACCCCACATTTTTACGATTTTTGATTCAATTCAACACTTTTACTTATATTAATAATTTTACGAGTCTTTCGATCATCGTTCTCTCTTAAATGACCTTCGTTTGTTCCGACTTTCATGGTTACAGCGATTTCAAAGCAGCATTGTTAATGCCGATTCTAACCTAAAATAACCCCACATTTTTACGATTTTTGATTCAATTCAACACTTTTACTTATATTAATAATTTTACGCGTCTTTTGATCATCGTTCTTCTTAAATGACCTTCGTTTGTTCCGACTTTCATGGTTACAGCGATTCCAAAGCAGCATTGTTGATGCCGATTCTAACCTTAAATAACCCCACATTTTTACGATTTTTGATTCAATTCAACACTTTTACTTTAAATAATAATTTTACGCGTCTTTTGATCATCATTCTTCTTAAATGACCTTCGTTTGTTCCGACTTTCATGGTTACAGCGATTCCAAAGCAGCATTGTTGATGCCGATTCAAACCTTAAATAAATAACCCCACATTTTTACGATTTTTGATTCAATTCAACACTTTTACTTATATTAATAATTTTACGCGTCTTTTGATCATCGTTCTTCTTAAATGACCTTCGTTTGTTCCGACTTTCATGGTTACAGCGATTCCAAAGCAGCATTGTTGATGCCGATTCTAACCTTAAATAACCCCACATTTTTACGATTTTTGATTCAATTCAACACTTTTACTTATATTAATAATTTTACGCGTCTTTTGATCATCGTTCTTCTTAAATGACCTTCGTTTGTTCCGACTTTCATGGTTACAGCGATTCCAAAGCAGCATTGTTGATGCCGATTCTAACCTTAAATAACCCCACATTTTTACGATTTTTGATTCAATTCAACACTTTTACTTATATTAATAATTTTACGCGTCTTTCGATCATCGTTCTTCTTAAATGACCTTCGTTTGTTCCGACTTTCATGGTTACAGCGATTCCAAAGCAGCATTGCTGATGCCGATTCTAACCTTAAATAACCCCACATTTTTACGATTTTTGATTCAATTCAACACTTTTACTTATATTAATAATTTTACGCGTCTTTCGATCATTGTTCTTCTTAAATGACCTTCGTTTGTTCCGATTTTCATGGTTACAGCGATTCCAAAGCAGCATTGTTGATGGCGATTCTAACCTTAAATAACCCCACATTTTTACGATTTTTGATTCATCTCAACACTTTTACTTATATTAATAATTTTACGCGTCTTTTGATCATCGTTCTTCTTAAATGACCTTCGTTTGTTCCGACTTTCATGGTTACAGCGATTCCAAAGCAGCATTGTTGATGCCGATTCTAACCTTAAATAACCCCACATTTTTACGATTTTTGATTCAATTCAACACTTTTACTTATATTAATAATTTTACGCGTCTTTTGATCATCGTTCTTCTTAAATGACCTTCGTTTGTTCCGACTTTCATGGTTACAGCGATTCCAAAGCAGCATTGTTGATGCCGATTCTAACCTTAAATAACCCCACATTTTTACGATTTTTGATTCAATTTAACACATTTACTTATATTAATAATTTAACGCGTCTTTTGATCATCGTTCTTCTTAAATGACCTTCGTTTGTTCCGACTTTCATGGTTACAGCGATTCCAAAGCAGCATTGTTGATGCCGATTCTAACCTTAAATAACCCCACATTTTTACGATTTTTGATTCAATTCAACACTTTTACTTATATTAATAATTTTACGCGTCTTTTGATCATCGTTCTTCTTAAATGACCTTCGTTTGTTCCGACTTTCATGGTTACAGCGATTCCAAAGCAGCATTGTTGATGCCGATTCTAACCTTAAATAACCCCACATTTTTACGATTTTTGATTCAATTCAACACTTTTACTTTTATTAATAATTTAACGCGTCTTTTGATCATCGTTCTTCTTAAATGACCTTCGTTTGTTCCGATTTTCATGGTTACAGCGATTCCAAAGCAGCATTGTTGATGCCGATTCTAACCTTAAGTAACCCCACATTTTTACGATTTTTGATTCAATTCAACACTTTTACTTATATTAATAATTTTACGCGTGTTTTGATCATCGTTCTTCTTAAATGACCTTCGTTTGTTCCGACTTTCATGGTTACAGCGATTCCAAAGCAGCATTGTTGATGCCGATTCTAACCTTAAATAACCCCACATTTTTTCGATTTTTGATTCAATTCAACACTTTTACTTATATTAATAATTTTACGCGTCTTTTGATCATCGTTCTTCTTAAATGACCTTCGTTTGTTCCGACTTTCATGGTTACAGCGATTCCAAAGCAGCATTGTTGATGCCGATTCTAACCTTAAATAACCCCACAATTTTACGATTTTTGATTCAATTCAACACTTTTACTTATATTAATAATTTTACGCGTCTTTCGATCATCGTTCTTCTTAAATGACCTTCGTTTGTTCCGACTTTCATGGTTACAGCGATTCCAAAGCAGCATTGTTGATGCCGATTCTAACCTTAAATAACCCCACATTTTTACGATTTTTGATTCAATTCAACACTTTTACTTATATTAATAATTTTACGCGTCTTTCGATCATCGTTCTTCTATAATGACCTTCGTTTGTTCCGACTTTCATGGTTACAGCGATTCCAAAGCAGCATTGTTGATGCCGATTCTAACCTTAAATAACCCCACATTTTTACGATTTTTGATTCAATTCAACACTTTTACTTATATTAATAATTTTACGCGTCTTTTGATCATCGTTCTTCTTAAATGACCTTCGTTTGTTCCGACTTTCATGGTTACAGCGATTCCAAAGCAGCATTGTTGATGCCGATTCTAACCTTAAATAACCCCACATTTTTACGATTTTTGATTCAATTCAACACTTTTACTTATATTAATAATTTTACGCGTCTTTCGATCATCGTTCTTCTTAAATGACCTTCGTTTGTTCCGACTATCATGGTTACAGCGATTCCAAAGCAGCATTGTTGATGCCGATTCTAACCTTAAATAACCCCACATTTTTACGATTTTTGATTCAATTCAACACTTTTACTTATATTAATAATTTTACGCGTCTTTCGATCATCGTTCTTCTTAAATGACCTTCGTTTGTTCCGACTTTCATGGTTACAGCGATTCCAAAGCAGCATTGTTGATGCCGATTATAACCTTAAATAACCCCACATTTTTACGATTTTTGATTCAATTCAACACTTTTACTTATATTAATAATTTTACGCGTCTTTCGATCATCGTTCTTCTTAAATGACCTTCGTTTGTTCCGACTTTCATGGTTACAGCGATTCCAAAGCAGCATTGTTGATGCCGATTCTAACCTTAAATAACCCCACATTTTTACGATTTTTGATTCAATTCAACACTTTTACTTATATTAATAATTTTACGCGTCTTTCGATCATCGTTCTTCTTAAATGACCTTCGTTTGTTCCGATTTTCATGGTTACAGCGATTCCAAAGCAGCATTGTTGATGCCGATTCTAACCTTAAATAACCCCACATTTTTACGATTTTTGATTCAATTCAACACTTTTACTTATATTAATAATTTTACGCGTCTTTTGATCATCGTTCTTCTTAAATGACCTTCGTTTGTTCCGACTTTCATGGTTACAGCGATTCCAAAGCAGCATTGTTGATGCCGATTCTAACCTTAAATAACCCCACATTTTTACGATTTTTGATTCAATTTAACACTTTTACTTATATTAATAATTTAACGCGTCTTTTGATCATCGTTCTTCTTAAATGACCTTCGTTTTTTCCGACTTTCATGGTTACAGCGATTCCAAAGCAGCATTGTTGATGCCGATTCTAACCTTAAATAACCCCACATTTTTACGATTTTTGATTCAATTCAACACTTTTACTTATATTAATAATTTTACGCGTCTTTCGATCATCGTTCTTCTTAAATGACATTCGTTTGTTCCGATTTTCATGGTTACAGCGATTCCAAAGCAGCATTGTTGATGCCGATTCAAACCTTAAATAACCCCACATTTTTACGATTTTTGATTCAATTCAACACTTTTACTTATATTAGTAATTTAACGCGTCTTTTGATCATCGTTCTTCTTAAATGACCTTCGTTTGTTCCGATTTTCATGGTTACAGCGATTCCAAAGCAGCATTGTTGATGCCGATTCTAACCTTAAATAACCCCACATTTTTACGATTTTTGATTCAATTCAACACTTTTACCTATATTAATAATTTAACGCGTCTTTTGATCATCGTTCTTCTTAAATGACCTTCCTTTGTTCCGACTTTCATGGTTACAGCGATTCCAAAGCAGCATTGTTGATGCCGATTCTAACCTTAAATAACCCCACATTTTTACGATTTTTGATTCAATTCAACACTTTTACTTATATTAATAATTTTACGCGTCTTTTGATCATCGTTCTTCTTAAATGACCTTCGTTTGTTCCGACTTTCATGGTTACAGCGATTCCAAAGCAGCATTGTTGATGCCGATTCTAACCTTTAATAGCCCCACAATTTTACGATTTTTAATTCAATTTAACACTTTTACTTATATTAATAATTTTACGCGTCTTTCGATCATCGTTCTTCTTAAATGACCTTCGTTTGTTCCGATTTTCATGGATACAGCAATTCCAAAGCAGCATTGTTGATGCCGATTCTTACCTTAAATAACCCCACATTTTTACGATTTTTGATTCAATTCAACACTCTTACTTATATTAATAATTTTACGCGTCTTTCGATCATCGTTCTTCTTTAATGACCTTCGTTTGTTCCGACTTTCATGGTTACAGCGATTCCAAAGCAGCATTGTTGATGCCGATTCTAACCTTAAATAACCCCACATTTTTACGATTTTTGATTCAATTCAACACTCTTACTTATATTAATAATTTTACGCGTCTTTCGATCATCGTTCTCTCTTTAATGACCTTCGTTTGTTCCGACTTTCATGGTTACAGCGATTCCAAAGCAGCATTGTTGATGCCGATTCTAACCTTAAATAACCCCACATTTTTACGATTTTTGATTCAATTCAACACTTTTACTTATATTAATAATTTTACGCGTCTTTTGATCATCGTTCTTCTTAAATGACCTTCGTTTGTTCCGACTTTCATGGTTACAGCGATTCCAAAGCAGCATTGTTGATGCCGATTCTAACCTTAAATAGCCCCACATTTTTACGATTTTTGATTCAATTCAACACTTTTACTTATATTAATAATTTTACGCGTCTTTTGATCATCGTTCTTCTTAAATGACCTTCGTTTGTTCCGATTTTCATGGTTGCAGCGATTCCAAACCAGCATTGTTGATGCCGATTCTAACCTTAAATTACCCCACATTTTTACGATTTTTGATTCAATTCAACACTTTTACTTATATTAATAATTTTACGCGTCTTTTGATCATCGTTCTTCTTAAATGACCTTCGTTTGTTCCGATTTTCATGGTTACAGCGATTCCAAAGCAGCATTGTTGATGCCGATTCTAACCTTAAATAACCCCACATTTTTACGATTTTTGATTCAATTCAACACTTTTACTTATATTAATAATTTAACGCGTCTTTTGATCATCGTTCTTCTTAAATGACCTTCGTTTGATCCGACTTTCATGGTTACAGCGTTTCCAAAGCAGCATTGTTGATGCCGATTCTAACCTTAAATAACCCCACATTTTTACGATTTTTGATTCAATTCAACACTTTTACTTATATTAATAATTTTACGCGTCTTTTGATCATCGTTCTTCTTAAATGACCTTCGTTTGTTCCGATTTTCATGGTTACAGCGATTCCAAAGCTGCATTGTTGATGCCGATTCTAACCTTAAATAACCCCACATTTTTACGATTTTTGATTCAATTCAACACTTTTACCTATATTAATAATTTAACGCGTCTTTTGATCATCGTTCTTCTTAAATTACCTTCGTTTGTTCCGACTTTCATGGTTACAGCGATTCCAAAGCAGCATTGTTGATGCCGATTCTAACCTTAAATAACCCCACATTTTTACGATTTTTGATTCAATTCAACACTTTTACTTATATTAATAATTTTACGCGTCTTTTGATCATCGTTCTTCTTAAATGACCTTCGTTTGTTCCGACTTTCATGGTTACAGCGATTCTAAAGCAGCATTGTTGATGCCGATTCAAACCTTAAATAACCCCACATTTTTACGATTTTTGATTCAATTGAACACTTTTACTTATATTAATAATTTTACGCGTCTTTTGATCATCGTTCTTCTTAAATGACCTTCGTTTGTTCCGACTTTCATGGTAACAGCGATTCCAAAGCAGCATTGTTGATGCCGATTCTAACCTTAAATAACCCCACATTTTTACGATTTTTGATTCAATTCAACACTTTTACTTATATTAATAATTTTACGCGTCTTTCGATCATCGTTCTTCTTAAATGACCTTCGTTTGTTCCGACTTTCATGGTTACAGCGATTCCAAAGCAGCATTATGATGCCGATTCAAACCTTAAATAACCGCACATTTTTACGATTTTTGATTCAATTCAACACTTTTACTTATATTAATAATTTTACGCGTCTTTCGATCATCGTTCTTCTTAAATGACCTTCGTTTGTTCCGACTTTCATGGTTACAGCGATTCCAAAGCAGCATTGTTGATGCCGATTCTAACCTTAAATAACCCCACATTTTTACGATTTTTGATTCAATTCAACACTTTTACTTATATTAATAATTTTACGCGTCTTTTGATCATCGTTCTTCTTAAATGACCTTCGTTTGTTCCGATTTTCATGGTTACAGCGATTCCAAAGCTGCATTGTTGATGCCGATTCTAACCTTAAATAACCCCACATTTTTACGATTTTTGATTCAATTCAACACTTTTACCTATATTAATAATTTAACGCGTCTTTTGATCATCGTTCTTCTTAAATTACCTTCGTTTGTTCCGACTTTCATGGTTACAGCGATTCCAAAGCAGCATTGTTGATGCCGATTCTAACCTTAAATAACCCAACATTTTTACGATTTTTGATTCAATTCAACACTTTTACCTATATTAATAATTTAACGCGTCTTTTGATCATCGTTCTTCTTAAATGACCTTCGTTTGTTCCGACTTTCATGGTAACAGCGATTCCAAAGCAGCATTGTTGATGCCGATTCTAACCTTAAATAACCCCACATTTTTACGATTTTTGATTCAATTCAACACTTTTACTTATATTAATAATTTTACGCGTCTTTTGATCATCGTTCTTCTTAAATGACCTTCGTTTGTTCCGACATTCATGGTTACAGCGATTCTAAAGCAGCATTGTTGATGCCGATTCAAACCTTAAATAACCCCACATTTTTACGATTCTTGATTCAATTGAACACTTTTACTTATATTAATAATTTTACGCGTC
>NW_027286133.1:0-39547 GCF_022747635.1 Hetaerina americana
TGTCAGTGGACTCGCCCCAAAACATTCGCGTTTCAAAAAATCCGACCTACATTCCGATTGAAAAATCAACGAATTTGGAAAAAAGTAGTTTGGAAGTACTACATTAAATACCTGTTGAAATAAGAGATCATAGTTTGCGATGAAGAAATCAACGAATGATGAAAGAATAAGTTTTAAATTAAACGATGTTATCGAAAACACGGAAAATAACAAAAAACGAGCTGTTTTCTGTGAAAACTCCACTTCAAATACTTGTTTAAATTAAACGACATTTTTAGCGAAGGAGATATACACGAAAAAGTAGTTTGATTATCTTAAATTGAAGAAATTTAGAGAAAGTTCGCGTTTTCATGCAAAAATACGATCATTGGATGAAAACTAATCGTTTTCAGTGGACACGCCGCAAAACATGCGCGTGGAAAATCATAACACCAATGTTTGCGGTTAAAAAACTAACGAATTTCGAAAAATGTAGTTAAAAAAACTTGGAAGGAAATTATTTAGAGAAAATTTACGATTTCAGCAAAAACGCAAAAAATACTTAAAAACGAGAAGTTATCTCTGGAAATACCACATCAAATACTAGTTTAAATTATAACGATATAATTTGTGATTTAAAGAAAAGACAAATACTTGGTGTAATGAAAACGACATTTTTTAGCGTTGGAGAAATAAAACGAAAAGGAGTTTGATTTACTTATGTTGAAGAAATTTAAAGAAAGTACGCGTTTTCATCAAAAATACGATAATTAAATGAAAACTAGCCGTTTTCAGTGACATGCCGCAAAACATGCGCGTGGAAAATCATAACACCAATGTTTGCGGTTAAAAAACCAACGAATTTTGAAAAATGTACTGTGAAAAACTTGGAAGGAAATTATATAGAGAAAATTTACGATTTCAGCAAAAACACAAAAATACTTAGAAACGAGAAGTTATCTCTGGAAATACCACATCAAATACTAGTTTAAATTATTACGATATAATTTGCGATTTAAAAGACAACGAAAAGAGATAAAGTAAACACTTGCAGTTTTCAGTGGAATGGCAACAAAACGTACGCGTTGATAATAATAACAACTTTTTTTCGATCGACAAATCAACGGATTAAAACAAAATACGCGATTTCTTCGAAAATACGTAGATTGAATAAAACGAGCAGTTTTCTGTTGAAATACCAGATAAAACCCGTGTTCGAATTTACGAACATATTTTTCCATACATAAATCACGAATGATGAAGAATGGCGCTTCAAACAATGAAATTGAAAAAAGTTAAAGAAAATACGAGATTACATTGAAAATACGAAGATTGAAAGAGAACTAGCTGTTCTCAGTGAACTCGCCACAAAAAATGCGCGCTTAAAATCAAAACACAAATTTCTGCTATTAAAAATTCAGCGAATTTTGGAAAAAGTAGTTCTATATACTTGAAAGGAAAATATTGAGAGATTATTAACGATCACATCGAAAACACGAAAATTAAATATAAACGAGCTGTTCTCAGTGGAATTCCGATCTTAATGCGTGTTAAAATTAAAACGACATACTCTGCGTTGAAAAAATACGTGAATGCATAAAAAATACGATGATTGAATAAAAACTACCAGTTTTTAGTGTACTCGCCTAAAAACATACGTGTTAAATTATAACCATATTTTGCGATAGAAAATTTAACGAATTTTGAAAAAAGTAGTACGAAATACTTAAAAGGAAAATATTGGGAGAAAATTACCGATTCATCAAAAACACGAAAATTAAATAAAAAGAGCTGTTCTCTGTGGTAATACCAATTTAAAAATGCGTGTTAAATTAAAACGATATATTTTGCGGTGGAGAAATCAACGAATGATGAAAAAATGGGTTTGATATTTAACGATATCATCCAAAACACGGAAAATAATTAAACGAGTTGTTTTAAGAGGAAAAACCGTAAATATGTGTTAACATTCATTATAACGTATTTTTCGATGGAGAAATTAACAAATCATGAAAAAAGGCTTTTTAAACTTAAATATTTCATTAAAAAACGACAAAAAAGATAATAACGAGCACTTTAATGTGGAAACTCCACTTCAAAAACTTTGTTTAAATTAAAACGACATTTTTAGCGTTGGAGAAATAAACGAAAAAGGAGTTTGATTTACCTGAACTGAAGAAATGTAGAAAGAGTACCCGTTTTAATCCAAAATACGATTATTAAATGGAAACTAGCCGTTTTCAGTGGACATGCCGCAAAACATGCGCGTAGAAAAATCATAACACCAATGTTTTCGGTTTAAAAACCAACGAATTTAGAAAAAACTTGTTTGAAAAACTTGGATGGTAATAATTTAGAAAAAATTTACGATTTCACCAAAAAACACAAAAAACATAAAAACATGGGAGTTCTCTGTGGAAATCCATCATCAAATACTAGTTTAAATTATAAAGATATAATTTGCGATGTAAAAGACAAAGGATAATGAAAAACGACGTTTGAAAACCTTGAATTGATAAAATGTCGATTGATTAATTTCATCGAAAATAAGAAGATAAAGTAAAAACTAGCAGTTTTCAGTGGAATTGACCAAAACATACGCGTTGTTAATAATAACAACTGTTTTTCGATTGAAAAATCAACGGATAAAAAAAAATACGCGATTTCATCGAAAATACGTAGGAAGATGAAATCGAGTAGTTTTCTGTGGAAATACCACATTAAACAATGGTTCAAATTAACGGACATATTTTCGATAGATAAATCAACGAATGATGAAGAAAGGCGCTTGAATCAATGAAATCGAAAAAAGTTAGAGAAAATACAAGATTACATCGAAAATACGAAGATTGAAAAAGAACTAACAGTTCTTAGTGAACTCGCCACAAAACATGCGCGCTTAAAATCATCACACCAATTTCTGCGATTGAAAATTCAACGAATTTAGAAAAAAGTAGTTCGATTTACTTGAAAGGAAAATATTGAGAGAAAATTAACGATCACATAAAAAACACGAAATTTAAAAAAACCGAGCTGTTCTTTGTGGAAGTACCAATTTAAATGCGTGATAAAATTTAAAACGACATACTCCGCGAAAAAAAATCATCGAATGATGAAAAAAGGTGTTTGTGGAACTCTTGAAAGGAAATTATCGAGGATAAATAACGATTTCATCGAAAACACGAAAAGTAAATAAAGACGAGAGTTTTCCGTCTGAATTCCACATAAATTACGTGTTTAAATTAAAACTTTATATTTTGCGGTGGAGAAATCAAGGAATGATGAAAAAAAGGGTTTGAAATTTAACAATATCATCGAAAACACCTAAAAAAATTAAACGAGTAGATTTATTTGGAAATACCACAACACACGTGTTTACATTAAAATAACGTATTTTTCGATGGAGAGAATTAACAAATCATGAAAAAAAGGAGTGTAAAAATTTAACGATTTCATTGAAAACACGGAAAATAGATATAAACGAACTCATTTCTATTGTAACTCCACAGCAAATACTTGTTTAAATTAAACGACATTTTAAGCGATGGAGAAATAAACGAAAAAGGAGTTTGGTTTACTTAATTAAAGAAATTTAGAGAAAGAACGCGATTTCATCCAAAATACGATCATTGGATGAAACTAGTCTTTTTCAGTGGACACGCCATGCGATGATTGAATAAAAACTAGCAGTTGTCAGTGGACTCGCCCAAAACATTCGCGTTTCAAAAATCCGACCTACATTCCGATTGAAAAATCAACGAATTGGAAAAAAGTAGTTTGGAAGTACTACATTAATACGCTGTTGAAATAAGAGATCATAGTTTTGCGATGGAGAAAATCAACGAATGATGAAAGAAGAAGTTTTAAATTAAACGATGTTATCGAAAACACGGAAAATACAAAAAACGAGCTGTTTTCTGTGAAAACTCCACTTCAAATACTTGTTTAAATTAAAACGACATTTTTAGCGAAGGAGATATACACGAAAAAGTAGTTTGATTATCTTAAATTGAAGAAATTTAGGAGAAAGTTCGCGTTTTCATCCAAAATACGATCATTGGATGATAACCAATCGTTTTCAGTGGACACGCCGCAAAACATGCGCGTGGAAAATCAAAACGCCAATGTTTGCGGTTAAAAAACTAACGAATTTCGAAAAATGTAGTTTAAAAAACTTGGAAGGAAATTATTTAGAGAAAATTGGTACGATTTCAGCAAAACGCAAAAAAATACTTAAAAACGAGAAGTTATCTCTGGGAAATACCACATCAAATACTAGTTTAAATTATAACGATATAATCGTGATTTAAAAGAAAAGACAAATACTTGGTGTAATTAAAACGACATTTTTAGCGTTGGAGAAATAAAACGAAAAAGGAGTTTGATTTACTTATGTTGAAGAAATTTAAAGAAAGTACGCGTTTTCATCAAAAATACGATAATTAAATGAAAACTAGCCGTTTTCAGTGGACATTCCGCAAAACATGCGCGTGGAAAATCATAACACCAATGTTTGCGGTTAAAAAACCAACGAATTTGAAAAATGTACTGTGAAAAACTTGGAAGGAAATTATATAGAGAAAATTAACGATTTCAGCAAAAACACAAGAAAATACTTAGAAACGAGAAGTTATCTCTGGAAATACACATCAAATACTAGTTTAAATTATAACGATATAATTTGCGATTTAAAAGACAACGAAAAGAAGATAAAGTAAACACTTGCAGTTTTCAGTGGAATGGCAACAAAACGTACGCGTTGATAATAATAACTACTTTTTTTCGCTCGAAAAATCAACGGATTAAAACAAAATACGCGATTTCTTCGAAAATACGTAGATTGAATAAAAACGAGCAGTTTTCTGTTGAAATACCAGATAAAAACCCGTGTTCAAATTTACGAACATATTTTCGATACATAAATCAACGAATGATGAAGAATGGCGCCTCAAACAATGAAATTGAAAAAGTTAAAGAAAATACGAGATTACATTGAAAATACGATAGATTGAAAGAGAACTAGCTGTTCTCAGTGAACTCGCCACAAAACATGCGCGCTTAAAATCAAAACACAAATTTCTGCTATTAAAAAATTCAACGAATTTTGGACAAGTAGTTCTATATACTTGAAAAGCAAATATTGAGAGATTATTAACGATCACATCGAAAACACGAAAATTAAATATAACGAGCTGTTCTCAGTGGAAATTCCGATCTTAATGCGTGTTTAAAATTAAAACGACATACTCTGCGTTGAAAAAATACGAAAATGCATAAAAGATACGATGATTGAATAAAAACTACCAGTTTTCAGTGTACTCGCCTAAAAACATACGTGTTAAATTATTAACCATATTTTTGCGATAGAAAATTTAACGAATTTTGAAAAAAGTAGTACGAAATACTTAAAAGGAAAAATATTGGGAGAAAATTACCGATTCCATCAAAAACACGAAAATGAAATAAAAAGAGCTGTTCTCTGTGGTAATACCAATTTAAAATGCGTGTTAAAATTAAAACGATATATTTTGCGGTGGAGAAATCAACGAATGATGAAAAAATGGGTTTGATATTTAACGATATCATCCAAAACACGGAAAATAATTAAACGAGTTGTTTTAAGAGGAAAAACCGTAAATATGTGTTAACATTCATTTATAACGTATTTTTCGATGGAGAAATTAACAAATCATGAAAAAAGAGCTTTTAAACTTTACTATTTCATTAAAAACACGACAAAAAAGATAATAACGAGCACTTTAAGGTGGAAACTCCACTTCAAAAACTCTGTTTAAATTAAAACGACATTTTTAGCGTTGGAGAAATAAACGAAAAAAGGAGTTGATTTACCTGAATTGAAGAAATGTAGAAAGAGTACCCGTTTTAATCCAAAATACGATTATTAAATGGAAACTAGCCGTTTTCAGTGGACATGCCGCAAAACATGCGCGTGGAAAATCATAACACCAATGTTTGCGGTTAAAAAACCAACGAATTTAGAAAAAAACTTGTTTGAAAAACTTGGATGGTAATAATTTAGAAAAAATTTACGATTTCACCAAAAAACACAAAAAAACATAAAAACATGGAGTTCTCTGTGGAAATCCATCATCAAATACTAGTTTAAATTATAAAGATATAATTTGCGATGTAAAAGACAAAGAATAATGAAAAACGACGTTTGAAAACCTTGAATTGATAAAATGTCGATTGATTAATTTCATCGAAAATAAGAAGATAAAGTAAAAACTAGCAGTTTTCAGTGGAATTGACCAAAACATACGCGTTGATAATAATAACAACTGTTTTTCGATTGAAAAATCAACGGATAAAAAAATAAGCGATTTCATCGAAAATACGTAGGAAGATGAAATCGAGCAGTTTTCTGTGGAAATACCACATTAAACAATGTTCAAATTAACGGACATATTTTCGATAGATAAATCAACGACATGATGAAGAAAGGCGCTTGAATCAATGAAATCGAAAAAAGTTAGAGAAATACAAGATTACATCGAAAATACGAAGATTGAAAAAGAACTAACAGTTTTTAGTGAACTCGCCCACAAAACATGCGCGCTTAAAATCATCACACCAATTTCTGCGATTGAAAATTCAACGAATTTAGAAAAAAGTAGTTCGATTTACTTGAAAAGGAAAATATTGAGAGAAAATTAACGATCACATAAAAAACACGAAATTTAAAAAACCCGAGCTGTTCTTTGTGGAAGTACCAATTTAAATGCGTGTTATAAATTAAAACGACATACTCCGCGAAAAAAAATCATCAAATGATGAAAAAAGGTGTTTGAAACTCTTGAAAGGAAATTATCGAGGATAAATAACGAATTCATCGAAAACACGAAAAGTAAATAAAGACGAGAGTTTTCCGTCTGAATTCCACATAAATTACGTGTTTAAATTAAAACTTTATATTTGCGGTGGAGAAATCAAGTATGATGAAAAAAGGGGTTTGAAATTAAACAATATCATCGAAAACACCTAAAAAATTAAACGAGTTGATTTATTTGGAAATACCACAACACACGTGTTTACATTAAAATAACGTATTTTTCGATGGAGAAATTAACAAATCATGAAAAAAGGAGTGTAAAATTTAACGATTTCATTGAAAACACGGAAAATAGATATAAACGAACTCATTTCTATTGTTACTCCACAGCAAATACTTGTTTCAATTAAAACGACATTTTAAGCGATGGAGAAATAAACGAAAAAGGAGTTTGGTTTACTTAAATTAAAGAATTTAGAGAAAGAACGCGATTTCATCCAAAATACGATCATTGGATGAAAACTAGTCGTTTTCAGTGGACACGCCAATGCGATGATTGAATAAAAACTAGCAGTTGTCAGTGGACTCGCCCAAAAACATTCGCGTTTCAAAAAATCCGACCTACATTCCGATTGAAAAATCAACGAATTTGGAAAAAAGTAGTTTGGGAGTACTACATTAAATACCTGTTGAAATAAGAGATCATAGTTTGCGATGGAGAAATCAACGAATGATGAAAGAAGAAGTTTTAAATTAAACCCATGTTATCGAAAACACGGAAAATAACAAAAAACGAGCTGTTTTCTGTGAAAACTCCACTTCAAATACTTGTTTAAATTAAAACGACATTTTTAGCGAAGGAGAGATATACACGAAAAAGTAGTTTGATTATCTTAAATTGAAGAAATTTAGGAGAAAGTTCGCGTTTTCATCCAAAATACGATCATTGGATGATAACCAATCGTTTTCAGTGGACACGCCGCAAAACATGCGCGTGGAAAATTAAAACGCCAATGTTTGCGGTTAAAAAAACTAACGAATTTCGAAAAATGTAGTTAAAAAACTTGGAAGGAAATTATTTAGAGAAAATTTACGATTTCAGCAAAAACGCAAAAAATACTTAAAAACGAGAAGTTATCTCTGGAAATACCACATCAAATACTAGTTTAAATTATAACGATATAATTTGTGATTAAAAAAGAAAAGACAAATACTTGGTGTAATTAAAACGACATTTTTAGCGTTGGAGAAATAAAACGAAAAGGAGTTTGATTTACTTATGTTGAAGAAATTTAAAGAAGTACGCGTTTTCATCAAAAATACGATAATTAAATGAAAACTAGCCGTTTTCAGTGGACATTCCGCAAAACATGCGCGTGGAAAATCATAACACCAATGTTTGCGGTTAAAAAACCAACGAAATTTTGAAAAATGTACTTGTGAAAAACTTGGAAGGAAAATTATATAGAGAAAATTAACGATTTCAGCAAAAACACAAAAAATACTTAGAAACGAGAAGTTATCTCTGGAAATACCACATCAAATACTAGTTTAAATTATAACGATATAATTTGCGATTTAAAAGACAACGAAAAGAAGATAAAGTAAACACTTGCAGTTTTCAGTGGAATGGCAACAAAACGTACGCGTTGATAATAATAACAACTTTTTTTCGCTCGAAAAATCAACGGATTAAAAAAAAATACGCGATTTCTTCGAAAATACGTAGATTGAATAAAAACGAGCAGTTTTCTGTTAAAATACCAGATAAAACCCGTGTTCAAATTTACGAACATATTTTCGATACATAAATCAACGAATGATGAAGAATGGCGCCTCAAACAATGAAATTGAAAAAAGTTAAAGAAAATACGAGATTACATTGAAAATACGAAGTATGAAAGAGAACTAGCTGTTCTCAGTGAACTCGCCACAAAACATGCGCGCTTAAAATCAAAACACAAATTTCTGCTATTAAAAATTCAACGAATTTTGGACAAAGTAGTTCTATATACTTGAAAAGAAAATATTGAGAGATTATTAACGATCACATCGAAAACACGAAAATTAAATATAAACGAGCTGTTCTCAGTGGAAATTCCGATCTTAATGCGTGTTAAAATTAAAACGACATACTCTGCGTTGAAAAAATACGAAAATGCATAAAAGATACGATGATTGAATAAAAACTACCAGTTTTCAGTGTACTCGCCTAAAAACATACGTGTTAAATTATTAACCATATTTTGCGATAGAAAATTTAACGAATTTTGAAAAAAGTAGTACGAAATACTTAAAAGGAAAATATTGGGAGAAAATTACCGATTCCATCAAAAACACGAAAATTAAATAAAAAGAGATGTTCTCTGTGGTAATACCAATTTAAAATGCGTGTTAAAATTAAAACGATATATTTTGCGGTGGGGAAATCAACGAATGATGAAAAAATGGGTTTGATATTTAACGATATCATCAAAAACACGGAAAATAATTAAACGAGTTGTTTTAAGAGGAAAAACCATAAATATGTGTTAACATTCATTATAACGTATTTTTCGATGGAAAAATTAACAAATCATGAAAAAGGGGGTTTTAAAACTTAACTATTTCATTAAAAACACGACAAAAAAGATAATAACGAGCACTTTAATGTGGAAACTCCACTTCAAAAACTTGTTTAAATTAAAACGACATTTTTAGCGTTGGAGAAATACACGAAAAAGGAGTTTGATTTACCTAAATTGAAGAAATTTAGAGAGGGTACGCATGTGAATCAAAAATACGATTATTAAATGAAAACTAGCCGTTTTCAGTGGACATGCCGCAAAATATGCGCGTGGAAAATCATAACACCAATGTTTGCGGTTAAAAAACCAACGAATTAAGAAAAAAGTTGTTTGAAAAACTTGGAAGGTAATAATTGAGAAAAAATTTACGATTTCACCAATAAACACAAAAAAACATAAAAACAAGGAGTTCTCTGTGGAAATCCATAATCAAATACTAGTTTAAATTTTAAAGATATAATTTGTGATGTAAAAGACAAAGAATAATGAAAAACGTCGTTTCAAAACCTTGAATTGAAAAAATGTTGGTAGATTGATTTCATCGAAAATAAAAAGAGAAACTTAACACTTGCAGTTTTCAGTGGAATGGACCAAAAGAACGCGTGGATAATAATAACAATTCTTTTTCGATTGAAAAATCAACGGATTAAAAAAAATACGCGATTTTATCGAAAATACTGAGGAAGATTAAAACGAGCAGTTTTCTGTGGAAATACCACATAAAACAATGGTTCAAATTAACGGACATATTTTCGATAGATAAATCAACGAATAATGAAGAAAGGCGCTTGAATCAATGAAATTGAAAAAAGTTAGAGAAAATACAAGATTACATCGAAAATACGAAGATTGAAAAAGAACTAACAGTTCTTAGTGAACTCGCCACAAAACATGCTCGCTTAAAATCATCACACCAATTTCTGCGATTGAAAATTCAACGAATTTAGGAAAAAGTAGTTCGATTTACTTGAAAGGAAAATATTGAGAGAAAATTAACGATCACATAAAAAACACGAAATTTAAAAAAACCGAGCTGTTCTTTGTGGAAGTACCAATTTAAATGTGTGTTAAAATTAAAACGACATACTCCGCGAAAAAAAATCATCGAATGATGAAAAAAGGTGTTTGAAACTCTTGAAAGGAAATTATCGAGGATAAATAACGATTTCATCGAAAACACGAAAAGTAAATAAAGACGAGAGTTTTCCGTCTGAATTCCACATAAATTACGTGTTTAAATTAAAACTTTATATTTTGCGGTGGAGAAATCAAGGAATGATGAAAAAAGGGGTTTGAAATTTAACAATATCATCGAAAACACCTAAAAAAAATAAACTAGTTGATTTATTTGGAAATACCACAACACACGTGTTTACAATAAAATAACGTATTTTTCGATGGAGAAATTAACAAATCATGAAAAAAGGAGTGTAAAATTTAACGATTTCATTGAAAACACGGAAAATAGATATAAACGAACTCATTTCTATTGTAACTCCACAGCAAATACTTGTTTAAATTAAAACGACATTTTAAGCGATGGAGAAATAAACGAAAAAGGAGTTTGGTTTACTTAAATTAAAGAAATTTAGAGAAAGAACGCGATTTCATCCAAAATACGATCATTGGATGAAAACTAGTCGATTTCAGTGGACACGACAATGCGATGATTGCATAAAAACTAGCAGTTGTCAGTGGACACGCCCCAAAACATTCGCGTTTCAAAAAATCCGACCTTCATTCCGATTGAAAAATCAACGAATTTGGAAAAAAGTAGTTTGGAAGTACTACATTAAATACCTGTTGAAATAAGAGATCATAGTTTGCGATGGAGAAATCAACGAATGATGAAAGAAGAAGTTTTAAATTAAACGATGTTATCGAAAACACGGAAAATAACAAAAAACGAGCTGTTTTCTGTGAAAACTCCACTTCAAATACTTGTTTAAATTAAAACGACATTTTTAGCGAAGGAGATATACACGAAAAAGTAGTTTGATTATCTTAAATTGGAGAAATTTAGGAGAAAGTTCGCTTTTTCATGCAAAATACGATCATTGGATGAAAACTAATTGTTTTCAGTGGACACGCCGCAAAACATGCGCGTGGAAAATCATAACACCAATGTTTGCGGTTAAAAAACTATCGAATTTCGAAAAATGTAGTTAAAAAAACTTGGAAGGAAATTATTTAGAGAAAATTTACGATTTCAGCAAAAACGCAAAAAATACTTAAAAACGAGAAGTTATCTCTGGAAATACCACATCAAATACTAGTTTAAATTATAACGATATAATTTGTGATTTAAAAGAAAAGACAAATACTTGGTGTAATGAAAACGACATTTTTAGCGTTGGAGAAATAAAACGAAAAAGGAGTTTGATTTACTTATATTGAAGAAATTTAAAGAAAGTACGCGTTTTCATCAAAAATACGATAATTAAATGAAAACTAGCCGTTTTCAGTGGACATGCCGCAAAACATGCGCGTGGAAAATCATAACACCAATTTTTGCTGTTAAAAAACTAACGAATTTTGAAAAATGTACTGTGAAAAACTTGGAAGGAAATTATATAGAGAAAATTTACGATTTCAGCAAAAACACAAAAAATACTTAGAAACGAGAAGTTATCTCTGGAAATACCACATCAAATACTAGTTTAAATTATAACGATATAATTTGCGATTTAAAAGACAACGAAAAGAAGATAAAGTAAACACTTGCAGTTTTCAGTGGAATGGCAACAAAACGTACGCGTTGATAATAATAACAACTTTTTTTCGATCGAAAAATCAACGGATTAAAACAAAATACGCGATTTCTTCGAAAATACGTAGATTGAATAAAAACGAGCAGTTTTCTGTGGAATTGACCAAAACATACGCGTTGATAATAATAACAACTGTTTTTCGATTGAAAAATCAACGGATAAAAAAAATACGCGATTTCATCGAAAATACGTAGGAAGATGAAATCGAGCAGTTTTTTTCGAAATACCACATAAAACAAATGTTCAAATTAATGGACATATTTTCGATAGATAAATCAACGAATGATGAAGAAAGGCGCTTGAAACAATTTAATTAAAAATAGTTAGAGAAAATACAAAATTACATCGAAAATACGAAGATTGAAAAAGAACTAACAGTTCTCAGGGAACTCGCCACAAAACATGCACGCTTAAAATCATCACACCAATTTCTGCGATTGAAAATTCAACGAATTTTGAAAAAAGTAGTTCGATATACTTGAAAAAAAAATATTGAGAGAAAATTAACGATCACATAAAAAACACGAAAATTTAAAAAACCGAGATGTTCTCTGGGGAAGTACCAATTTAAATGCGTGTTAAAATTAAAACGACATACTCCGCGAAAAAGAAATCATCGAATGATGAAAAAAGGTGTTTGAAACTCTAGAAGGGAATTTATCGAGGATAAATAACCATTGAATCGAAAACAGGAAAAGTAAATAAAGACGAGCAGTTTTCCGTTTAAATGCCACATAAATCACGTGTTTAAATTAAAATTTTATATTTTGCGGTGGAGAAATCAAGGAATGATGAAAAAAAGGGGTTTAAAATTTAACGATATCATCGAAAACACGGAAAAAAATTAAACGAGTTGATTTATTTGGAAATACCACAACACACGTGTTTACATTAAAATAACGTATTTTTCGATGGAGAAATTAACAAAACATGAAAAAAGGAGTGTAATATTTAACGATTTCATTGAAAACACGGAAAATAGATATAAACGAGCTCATTTCTATTTTAACTCCACTGCAAATACTTGTTTAAATTAAAACGACATTTTAAGCGATGGAGAAATAAACGAAAAAGGAGTTTGGTTTACTTAAATTAAAGAAATTTAGAGAAAGAACGCGATTTCATCCAAAATACGATCATTGGGAGAAAACTAGTCGTTTTCAGTGGACACGCCGCAAAACATGCGCGTGGAAAATCATAACACCAATGGTTGCGGTTAAAAAACTAACGAATTTTGAAAAATGTAGTTTGAAAAACTTGGAAGGAAATTATTCAGAGAAAATTTACGAGTTCAGCAAAAACACAAAAAATACTTGAAAACGAGAAGTTATCTCTGGAAATACCACATCAAATACTAGTTTAAATTATAACGATATAATTTGTGATTTAAAAGACAACGAAAAGAAGATAAAGTAAACACTTGTAGTTTTCAGTGGAATGGCAACAAAACGTACGCGTTGATAATAATAACAACTTTTTTTCGATCGAAAAAACAACGGATTAAAAAAACATACGCGATTTCTTCAAAAATACGTAGATTGAATAAAAACGAGCAGTTTTCTGTGGAAATACCACATAAAACCCGTGTTCAAATTAACGAACATATTTTCGATAGATAAATCAACGAATGATGAAGAATGGCGCTTCAAACAATAAAATTGAAAAAAGTAAAAGAAAATACGAGATTACATTCAAAATACGAAGATTGAAAGAGAACTAGCTGTTCCTCGGTGATCTCGCCAAAAAACATGCGCGCTTAAAATCAAAATACAAATTTCTGTTATTAAAAATTGAACGAATTTTGAAAAAAGTAGTTCGATATACTTGAAAGGAAAATATTGAGAGATTAATAACGATCACATCGAAAACACGAAAATTAAATATAAACGAGCTGTACTCAGTGGAAATACCGATTTTAATGCGTGTTAAAATTAAAACGACATACTCTGCGTTGAGAAAATTCGTGAATGCATAAAAAATACGATGATTGAATAAAAACTACCAGTTTTCAGTGTACTCGCCTCAAAACATACGTGTTTAAATAATTAACCATATTTTGCGATGAAAAATTTAACGAATTTTGAAAAAAGTAGTTCGAAATACTTAAAAGGAAAATATTGGGAGAAAATTACCGATTCCATCAAAAACAAGAAAATTAAATAAAAAGAGCTGTTCTCTGTGGTAATCCCAATTTAAAATGCGTGTTAAAATTAAAACGATATATTTTGCGGTGGAGAAACCAACGAATGATGAAAAAATGGGTTTGAAATTTAGCGATATCATCAAAAACACGGAAAATAATTAAACGAGTTGTTTTATGAGGAAAAACCATAAATACGTGTTTTCATTCAATATAACGTATTTTTCGATGGAGAAATTAACAAATCATGAAAAAAGGGCTTTTAAACTTAACGATTTCGTTGAAAACACGAAAAAAAGATAATAACGAGCACTTCAATGTGGAAACTCCACTACAAAAACTTGTTTAAATTAAAACGACATTTTTAGTGTTGGAGAAATAAACGAAAAAGGAGTTTGATTTACCTGAATTGAAGAAATGAAGAAACAGTACGCGTTTTAATCCAAAATACGATTATTAAATGGAAACTAGCCGTTTTCAGTGGACATGCCGCAAAACATGTGCGTGGAAAATCATAACACCAATGTTTGCGGTTAAAAAACCAACGAATTTTGAAAAATGTAGTTTGAAAAACTTGGAAGGAAATTGAGAGAAAATTTACGTTTTCAGCTTAAACACAAAGAAATCAATAAAATCGAGGAAATACCATTTTAAATGCGTGTTAAAATTAAAAGGACATACTCTGCGATGAAGAAATCATCAAATGATGAAAAGAGGTGTTTTAATTACTTAAATTAAATATATTTAGAGAAAACACGCAATTCATCGAAAATACGAAGATTGATAAAAAGCTAGCAGTTTTCAGTGTGCTCGCCACAAAACATACGTGTTTTGAAAATTTCCCATATTTTGCGTTTGAAAAGTAAACGAATATCGAAAAAGTAGTTTGAAACTCTTAAAAGGAAAATATCGAGGGTAAAATAACGATTGCATCGAAAACACGAAAAGTAAATAAAGACGAGCAGTTTTCCGTTTGAATGCCACATAAATTACGTGTTTAAATTAAAACTTCATATTTTGCGGTGGAGAAATCAAGGAATGATGAAAAAAGGGGTTTGAAATTAACGTTATCATCGAAAACACGGAAAAAAATTAAACGAGTAAATTTATATGGAAATACCACAACACACGTGTTTACATTAAAATAACGTATTTTTCGATGGAGAAATTGACAAATCATGAAAAAAGGAGTGTAAAATTTAATGATTTCATTGAAAACACAGAAAATAGATATAAACGAGCTCATTTCTGTTGTTACTCCACTGCAAATACTTGTTTAAATTACAACGACATTTTAAGCGATGGAGAAATAAACGAAAAAGGTGTTTGGTTTACTTAAATTAAAGAAATTTAGAGAAAGAACGCGATTTCATCCAAAATACGATAATTGGAAGAAAACTAGCCGTTTCAAGGGGACACACCGCAAAACATGCGCGTGGAAAATCATAACACAAATGTTTGCGGGTAAAAAACCAACGAATTTTGAAAAATGTAGGTTGTAAAACTTGGAAGGAAATAATTGAGAGAAAATTTACCTTTTCAGCTTAATCACAAAGAAATCCATAAAATCGAGGATATACCATTTCAAAGGCGTGTTAAATTAAAAGGACATACTCTGCGATGAAGAAATCATCAAATGATGAAAAGAGGTGTTTTAATTACTTAAATTAAATATATTTAGAGAAAACACGCATTTCATCGAAAATACGAAGATTGATAAAAAGCTAGCAGTTTTCACTGTTCTCCCCACAAAACATACGTGTTTTGAAAATTTCCCATATTTTCCGATTGAAATTTCAAGGAATACCGAAAAAAGTAGTTTGTAACTCTTAAAAGGAGAATATCTAAGGTAAAATAACGATTGCATCGAAATCACGAAAAGTAAATAAAGACGAGCAGTTTTCTGTTTGAATGCCACATAAATTACGTGTTTAAATTAAAACTTCATATTTTTCGGTGGAATCATCAAGGAATGATGAAAAAAGGGGTTTGAAACTAAACGATATCATCGAAAACACGGAAAAAAATTAAACGAGTTGATTTATTTTGAAATACCACAACACACGTGTTTACATTAAAAAAACGTATTTTTCCAAAACCAACGAATTATTAAAAAAAAAGTTTCATAAACTGGGAAGGAAATAATTGAGAGAATATTTACGATCTCACAAAAAACACAAAAAATCATAAAATCGAGGAGTTCTCCGTGGAAATCCCACATCAAATACTAGTTTAAGTTATAACGATATAATTTGCGATGTAAAAGACAACGAATAAGGAAAAAAAGAGTTTAAATGACTTGAATTCATAAAAAGTTTAGAAAATACGTAAATGCATGAAAAATGCGATGATTGAATAAAAACTAGCAGTTTTCAGTGGACTCGCCCCAAAACATTCGCGTTTCAAAAAATCCGACCTACATTTCGATTGAAAAATCAACGAATTTGGAATAAAGTAGTTTGGAAGTACTACATTAAATACGTGTTGAAATAAGACAACATAGTTTGCGATGGAGAAATCAACGTATGATGAAAGAAGAAGTTTTAAATTAAACGATGTTACCGAAAACACGGAAAATATATAAAAACGAGCTGTATTCTGTGAAAACTCCACTGCAAATACTTGTTTTAATTAAAACGACATTTTTAGCGAAGGGGATATACACGAAAAAGTAGTTTGATTATCTTAAATTGAAGAAATTTAGAGAAAGTTCGCGTTTTCATCCAAAATACGATCATTGGATGAAAGCTTAACGTTTTCAGTGGACACGCCGCAAAACATGCGCGTGGAAAATCATAACACTATGTTTGCGGTTAAAAAACTAACGAATTTTGAAAAATGTAGTTTGAAAAACTTGGAAGGAAGTTATTTAGAGAAAATTTACGATTTCAGCAAAAACACAAAAAATACTTAAAAACGAGAAGTTATCTCTGAAAATACCACTTCAAATACTAGTTTAAATTATAACGATATAATTTGTGATTTTAAAGACAACGAAAAGAAGATAAAGTAAACACTAGCAGTTTTCAGTGGATTGGCAACAAAACGTACGCGTTGATAATAATAAAAACATTTTTTCGATCGAAAAATCAACGGATTAAAAAAAATACGCGATTTCTTCGAAAATACGTAGATTGGATAAAAACGAGCATTTTTCTGTTGAAATACCAGATAAAACCCGTGTTCAAATTTTCGAACATATTTTCGATAGATAAATCCACGAATGATGAAGAATGGCCCTTCAAACAATGAAATTGAAAAAAGTTAAGGAAAATACGAGATTACATTGAAAAACGAAGATTGAAAGAGAACTAGCTGTTCTCATTGAAGTCGCCACAAAAAATGCGCGCTTAAAATCAAAACAAAAATTTCTGCTATTAAAAATTCAACGAATTTTGAAAAAAGTAGTTCGTTATACTTGAAAGGAAAATATTGAGAGATTATTAACGATCACATCGAAAACACGAAAATTAAATATAAACGAGCTGTTCTCAGTGGAAATACCGATTTTAATGCGTGTTAAAATTAAAACGACATACTCTGGGTTGAGAAAATACGTGAATGCATAAAAAATACGATGATTGAATAAAAACTACCAGTTTTCAGTGTACTCGCCTCAAAACATACGTGTTTAAATAATTAAGCATATTTTACGATAGAAAATTTAACGAATTTTGAAAAAAAGTAGTTCGAAATACTTAAAAGGAAAATATTGGGAGAAAATTACCGATTCCATCAAAAAAACGAAAATTAAATAAAAAGAGCTGTTCTCTGTGGTAATACCAATTTAAAATGCGTGTTAAAATTAAAACGATATATTTTGCGGTGGAGAAATCAACGAATGATGAAAAAATGGGTTTGAAATTTAACGATATCATCAAAAACACGGAAAATAATTAAACGAGTTGTGTTATGAGGAAAAACCATAAATACGTGTGTACATTCAATATAACGTATTTTTCGATGGAGAAATTAACAAATCATGAGAAAAGGGCTTTTAAACTTCACGATATCGTTGAAAACACGAAAAAAAAGATAATAACGAGCACTATAATGTGGAAACTCCACTTCGAAAACTTGTTTAAATTAAAACGACATTTTTAGCGTTGGAGAAATAAACGAAAAAGGAGTTTGATTTACCTGAATTGAAGAAATGTAGAAACAGTACGCGTTTTAATCCAAAAAACGATTATTAAATGGAAACTAGCCGTTTTCAGTGGACATGCCGCAAAACATGCGCGTGGAAAATCATAACACCAATGTTTGCGGTTAAAAAACCAACGAATTTTGAAAAATGTAGTTTGAAAAACTTGGAAGGAAATAATTGAGAGAAAATTTACGTTTTCAGCTTAAACACAAAGAAATCCATAAAATCGAGGAAATACCATTTCAAATGCGTGTAAAATTAAAAGGACATACTCTGCGATGAAGAAATCATCAAATGATGACAAGAGATGTTTTAATTACTTAAATTAAATATATTTAGAGAAAACACGCATTTCATCGAAAATGCGAAGATTGATAAAAAGCTAGCAGTTTTCAGTGTTCTCGCCACACAACATACGTGTTTTGAAAATTACCCATATTTTGCGATTGAAAAGTAAACAAATATCGAAAAAGTAGTTTGAAACTCTTGAAAGGAAAATATCGAGGGTTAAATAACGATTGCATCGAAAACACGAAAATTAAATAAAGGCGAGCAGTTTTCCGTTTGAATGCCACATAAATTACGTGTTTAAATTAAAACTTCATATTTTGCGGTGGAGAAATCAAGGAATGATGAAAAAAGGGGTTTGAAATTTAACGATATCATCGAAATTACGGAAAAAAATTAAACGAGTTGATTTATTTGGTAATACCTCAACACACGTGTTTACATTAAAATAACGTATTGTTCGATGGAGAAATTAACAAATCATGAGAAAAGGAGTGTAAAATTTAGCGTATTTATTGAAAACACGGAAAATAGATATAAACGAGCTCATTTCTGTTGAAACTCCACTGCAAAAACTTGTTTATATTACAACTACATTTTAAGCGATGGAGAAATGAACGAAAATAGAGTTTGTTTTACTTAAATTAAAGAAATATAGAGAAAGAACGCGATTTCATCCAAAATACGATCATTGGATGAAAACTAGCCGTTTTAAGTGGACATACCGCAAAACATGCGCGTGGAAAATAATAACACAAATGTTTGCGGGTAAAAAACCAACGAATTTTGAAAAATGTAGTTTGAAAAACGTAGTTTGAAAAACTTGGAAGGAAATAATTGAGAGAAAATTTACCTTTTCAGCTTTACACAAAGAAATCCATAAAATCGAGGATATACCATTTCGTGTAAAATTAAAAGGACATACTCTGCGATGAAGAAATCATCAAATGATGAAAAGAGGTGTTTTAATTACTTAAATTAAATATATTTAGAGAAAATACGCATTTCATCGAAAATATGAAGATTGATAAAAAACTAGCAGTTTTCGGTGTTCTCGCCACAGAACCTACGTGTTTTGGATATTACCCATATTTTGCGATTGAAATTTCAAGGAATACCGAAAAAAGTAGTTTGTAACTCTTGAAAGGAGAATATCTAGGGTAAAATAACGATTGCATCGAAATCACGAAAAATAAATAAAGACGAGCAGTTTTCCGTTTGAATGCCACATAAATTACGTGTTTAAATTAGAACTTCATTATTTTCGGTGGAGAAATCAAGGAATGATGAAAAAAGGGGTTTGAAATTTAACGATATCATCGAAATTACGGAAAAAAATTAAACGAGTTGATTTATTTGGAAATACCTCAACACACGTGTTTACATTAAAAAAACCTATTTTTCCAAAACCAACGAATTATTAAAAAAAAGATAGATAAACTTGGAAGGAAATAATTGAGAGAATATTTACGATCTCACCAAAAACACAAAAAATACATAAAATCGAGGAGTTCTCCGTGGAAATCCCACATCAAATACTAGTTTAAGTTATAACGATATAATTTGCGATGTAAAAGACAACGAATGAGGAAAAAAAGAGTAAAAAAGACTTGAATTTAAAAATGTTAAGAAAATACGTATATGCATGAAAAATGCGATGATTGAAGAAAAACTAGCAGTTTTCAGTGGACTCGCCCCAAAACATTCGCGTTTCGAAAAATCCGACCTATATTCCGATTGAAAAATCAACGAATTTGGAATAAAGTAGTTTGGAAGTACTACATTTAATACGTGTTGAAATAAGACAACATAGTGGATGGAGAAATCAACGAATGATGAAAGAAGAAGTATTAAATTAGACGATGTTATCGAAAACACGAAAAATAAATAAAAACGAGCTGTTTTCTGAGAAAACTCCACTTCAAATACTTGTTTAAATTAAAACAACATTTTTAGCGAAGGAGATATACACGAAAAAGTAGTTTGATTATCTTAAATTGAAGAAATTTAGAGAAAGTTCGCGTTTTCATCCAAAATACGATCATTGGATGAAAACTAATCGTTTTCAGTGCACATGCCGCAAAACATGCGCGTGGAAAATCATAACACCAATGTTTGCGTTTAAAAAAACTAAGGAATTTCGAAAAATGTAGTTTGAAAAACTTGGAAGGAAATTATTTAGAGAAAATTTACGATTTCAGCAAAAACACACAAAATACTTAAAAACAAGAAGTTATCTCTGGAAATACCACATCAAATCCTAGTTTAAATTATAACGATATAATTTTTGATTTAAAAGACAACGAAAAGAAGATAAAGTAAACACTTGCAGTTTTCAGTGGAATGGCAACAAAACGTACGGGTTGATAATAATAACAACTTTTTTTCGATCGAAAAATCAACGGATTAAAGAAAAATACGAGATTTCTTCGAAAATACGTAGACGAGCAGTTTTCTGTTGAAATACCTGATAGAACCCGTGTTCAAATTTACGAACATATTTTCGATACATAAATCAACGAATGATGAAGAATGGCGCCTCAAACAATGAAATTGAAAAAAGTTTAAGAAAATACGAGATTACATTGAAAATACGAAGATTGAAAGAGAACTAGCTGTTCTCAGTGAACTCGCAATAAAAAATGCGCGCTTAAAATCAAAACACAAATTTCTGCTATTAAAATTCAACGAATTTTGAAAAAAGTAGTTCGATATACTTGAAAGGAAAAAATTGAGAGATTATTAACGATCACATCGAAAACACGAAAATTAAATATAAACGAGCTGTTCTCAGTTGTAATACCAATTTCAAATGCGTGTTAAAATTAAAACGATACATTTTGCGGTGGAGAAAACAACGAATGGAGAAAAAATGGGTTTGAAATTTAACGTTATCATCAAAAACACGGAAAATAATTAAACGAGTTGTTTTATGTAGAAAAACCATTAATACGTGTTTACATTCAATATAACGTATTTTTCGATGGAGAAACTAACAAATCATTAAAAAAGGGCTTTAAAACTTAACGACTTCATTGAAAACACGGAAAAACGATAAAAACGAGCACTTGATTTGGAAACTCTACTTCAAAAACTTGTTTAAATTAAAACAACATTTTAAGCGTTAAAGTAATAGAGGAAAAAGAGGTTTTGTTTACTTAAATTAAAGAAATTTAGAGAAAGAACGCGATTTCATCCAAAATACGATCATTGGATGAAAACTAGTCGTTTTCAGTGGACACGCCGCAAAACATGCGCGTGGAAAATCATAACACCAATGTTTGCGGTTAAAAAACTAACGAACTTTGACAAACGTAGTTTGAAAAACTTGGAAGGAAATTATTTAGAGAAAATTTACGAGTTCAGCAAAAACACGAAAAATACTTTAAAACGAGAAGTTATCTCTGGAAATACCACATCAAATACTAGTTTAAATTATAACGATATAATTTGTGATTTAAAAGACAACGAAATGAAGATAAAGTAAACACTTCAAGTTTTCAGTGGAATGGCAACAAAACGTACGTGTTGATAATAATAACAACTTTTTTTCGATCGAAAAATCAACGGATTAAAACAAAATACGCGATTTCTTCGAAAATACGTAGATTGAATAAAAACGAGCAGTTTTCTGTTGAAATACCAGATAAAACCCGTGTTCAAATTAACGAACATATTTTCGATAGATAAATCAACGAATGATGAAGAATGGCGCTTCAAACAATGAAATTGAAAAAAGTTAAAGAAAATACGAGATTACATTGAAAATACGAAGATTGAAAGAAAACTAGCTGTTCTCAATGAAATCGCCACAAAAAATGCGCGCTTAAAATCAAAACACAAATTTCTGCTATTAAAAATTCAACGAATTTTGAAAAAAGTAGTTCGATATACGAGATTATTAACGATCACATCAAAAAACCCGAAAATTAAATATAAAGGAGCTGTTCTCAGTGGAAATACCAATTTTAATGCGTGTTAAAATTAAAACCACATACTCTGCGTTGAGAAAATACGTGAATGCATAAGAAATACGATGATTGAATAAAAACTACCAGTTTTCAGTGTACTCGCCTCAAAACATACGTGTTTAAATAATTAACCATATTTTGCGATTGAAAATTTAACGAATTTTGAAAAAAGTAGTTCGAAATACTTAAAAGGAAAATAATGAGAGAAAATTAACGATCACGTAAAAAACACGAAAATTTAAAAAACCGAGCTGTTCTTTGTGGAAGTAGCAATTTAAATGCGTGTTAAAATTAAAATGACATACTCCGCGAAAAAAATCATCGAATGATGAAAAAAGGTGTTTGAATCTCTTGAAAGGAAATTATCGAGGGTAAATAACGATTTCATCGAAAACACGAAAAGTAAATAAAGACGAGAGTTTTCCGTCTGAATTCCACATAAATTACGTGTTTAAATTAAAACTTTATATTTTGCGGTGGAGAAATCAATGAATGATGAAAAAAGGGGTTTGAAATTTAACAATATCATCGAAAACACCTAAAAAAATTAAACGAGTTGATTTATTTGGAAATACCACAACACACGTGTTTACATTAAAATAACGTATTTTTCGATGGAGAAATTAACAAATCATGAAAAAAGGAGTGTAAAATTTAACGATTTCATTGAAAACACGGAAAATAGATATAAACGAACTCATTTCTATTGTTACTCCACAGCAAATACTTGTTTAAATTAAAACGACATTTTAAGCGATGGAGAAATAAACGAAAAAAGAGTTTGGTTTACTTAAATTAAAGAAATTTAGAGAAAGAACGCGATTTCATCCAAAATACGATCATTGGATGAAAACTAGTCGTTTTCAGTGGACACGCCAATGCGATGATTGAATAAAAACTAGCAGTTGTCAGTGGACTCGCCCCAAAACATTCGCGTTTCAAAAAATCCGACCTACATTCCGATTGAAAAATCAACGAATTTGGAAAAAAAGTAGTTTGGAAGTACTACATTAAATACCTGTTGAAATAAGAGATCATAGTTTGCGATGAAGAAATCAACGAATGATGAAAGAATAAGTTTTAAATTAAACGATGTTATCGAAAACACGGAAAATAACAAAAAACGAGCTGTTTTCTGTGAAAACTCCACTTCAAATACTTGTTTAAATTAAAACGACATTTTTAGCGAAGGAGATATACACGAAAAAGTAGTTTGATTATCTTAAATTGAAGAAATTTAGAGAAAGTTCGCGTTTTCATGCAAAATACGATCATTGGATGAAAACTAATCGTTTTCAGTGGACACGCCGCAAAACATGCGCGTGGAAAATCATAACACCAATGTTTGCGGTTAAAAACTAACGAATTTCGAAAAATGTAGTTAAAAAAACTTGGAAGGAAATTATTTAGAGAAAATTTACGATTTCAGCAAAAACGCAAAAAATACTTAAAAACGAGAAGTTATCTCTGGAAATACCACATCAAATACTAGTTTAAATTATAACGATATAATTTGTGATTTAAAAGAAAAGACAAATACTTGGTGTAATGAAAACGACATTTTTTGCGTTGGAGAAATAAAACGAAAAAGGAGTTTGATTTACTTATATTGAAGAAATTTAAAGAAAGTACGCGTTTTCATCAAAAATACGATAATTAAATGAAAACTAGCCGTTTTCAGTGGAATTGACCAAAACATACGCGTTGATAATAATAACAACTGTTTTTCGATTGAAAAATCAACGGATAAAAAAAAATACGCGATTTCATCGAAAATACGTAGGAAGATGAAATCGAGCAGTTTTCTGTGGAAATACCACATAAAACAATGGTTCAAATTAACGGACATATTTTCGATAGATAAATCAACGAATGATGAAGAAAGGCGCTTGAATCAATAATATTGAAAAAAGTTAGAGAAAATACAAGATTACATCGAAAATACGAAGAATGAAAAAGAACTAACAGTTCTCAGTGAACTCGCCACAAAACATGCGCGCTTAAAATTATCACACCAATTTCTGCGATTGAAAATTCAACGAATTTAGAAAAAAGTAGTTCGATATACTGGAAAGGAAAATATTAAGAGAAAATTAACGATCACATAAAAAACACGAAAATTTAAAAAACCGAGCTGTTCTTTGTGGAAGTACCAATTTAAATGCGTGTTAAAATTAAAACGACATACTCCGCGCAAAGAATATCATCGAATGATGAAAAAGGTGTTTGAAACTCTTGAAAGGAAATTATCGAGGATAAATAACGATTTCATCGAAAACACGAAAAGTAAATAAAGACGAGAGTTTTCCGTCTGAATTCCACATAAATTACGTGTTTAAATTAAAACTTTATATTTTGCGGTGGAGAAATCAAGGAATGATGAAAAAAGGGGTTTGAAATTTAACAATATCATCGAAAACACCTAAAAAATTAAACGAGTTGATTTTTTGGAAATACCACAACACACGTGTTTACATTAAAATAACGTATTTTTCCAATGAGAAATTAACAAATCATGAAAAAAGGAGTGTAAAATTTAACGATTTCATTTGAAACACGGAAAATAGATATAAACATACTCATTTCTATTGTAACTTCACTGCAAATACTTGTTTCAATTAAAAATACATTTTAAGCGATGGAGAAATAAACGAAAAAGGAGTTTCGTTTACTTAAATTAAAGAAGTTTAGAGAAAGAACGCGATTTCATCCAAAATACGATCATTGGATGAAACCTAGTCGTTTTCAGTGGACACGCCGTAAAACATGCGCGTGGAAAATCATAACACCAATGTTTGCGGTTAAAAAACTAACGAACTTTGAAAAACGTAGTTTAAAAAACTTGGAAGGAAATTATTCAGAGAAAATTTACGAGTTCAGCAAAAACACAAAAAATACTTGAAAACGAGAAGTTATCTCTGGAAATACCACATCAAATACTAGTTTAAATTATAACGATATAATTTGTGATTTAAAAGACAACGAAATGAAGATAAAGTAAACACTTGAAGTTTTCAGTGGAATGGCAACAAAACGTACGCGTAGATAATAATAACAAATTTCATTTCAAATAATAACAAATTTCATTTTAAATAACATGCGCGTGGAAAATCATAAAACTAGTCGTTTTCAGTGGACACGCCCCAAAACATGCACGTGGAAAATCATAACACCAATGTTTGCTGTTAAAAAACTAACGAATTTGAAAAATGTACTGTGAAAAACTTGGAAGGAAATTATATAGAGTAAATTTACGATTTCAGCAAAAACACAAAAAATACTTAGAAACGAGAAGTTATCTCTGGAAATACCACATCAAATACTAGTTAAAATTATAACGATATAATTTGCGATTTAAAAGACAACGAAAAGAAGATAAAGTAAACACTTGCAGTTTTCAGTGGAATGGCAACAAAACGTACGCGTTGATAATAATAACAACTTTTTTTCGATCGAAAAATCAACGGATTAAAAAAAAATACGCGATTTCTTCGAAAATACGTAGATTGAATAAAAACGAGCAGTTTTCTGTTGAAATACCAGATAAAACCCGTGTTCAAATTTACGAACATATTTTCGATACATAAATCAACGAATGATGAAGAATGGCGCCTCAAACAATGAAATTGAAAAAAGTTAAAGAAAATACGAGATTACATTGAAAATACGAAGATTGAAAGAGAACTAGCTGTTCTCAGTGAACTCGCCACAAAACATGCGCGCTTAAAATCAAAACACAAATATTCTGCTATTAAAAATTCAACGAATTTTGGAAAAAGTAGTTCTATATACTTGAAAGGAAAATATTGAGAGATTATTAACGATGACATCGAAAACACGAAAATTAAATATAAACGAGCTGTTCTCAGTGGAAATTCCGATCTTAATGCGTGTTAAAATTTAAACGACATACTCTGCGTTGAAAAAATACGTGAATGCATAAAAAATACGATTATTGAATAAAAACTACCAGTTTTCAGTGTACTCGCTTAAAAACATACGTGTTAAATTATTACCCATATTTTGCGATGGAAAATTTAACGAATTTTGAAAAAAGTAGTTCGAAATACTTAAAAGGAAAATATTGGGGAGAAAATTACCGATTCCATCAAAAACACGAAAATTAAATAAAAAGAGCTGTTCTCTGTGGTAATACCAATTTAAAATGCGTGTTAAAATTAAAACGATATATTTTGCGGTGGAGAAATCAACGAATGATGAAAAAATGGGTTTGATATTTAACGATATCATCCAAAACACGGAAAATAATTAAACGAGTTGTTTTAAGAGGAAAAACCATAAATATGTGTTAACATTCATTATAACGTATTTTCGATGGAAAAATTAACAAATCATGAAAAAAGGGCTTTTAAACTTTACTATTTCATTAAAAACACGACAAAAAAGATAATAACGAGCACTTTAATGTGGAAACTCCACTTCAAAAACTTGTTTAAATTAAAACGACATTTTTAGCGTTGGAGAAATACACGAAAAAGGAGTTTGATTTACCTTAATTCAAGAAATGTAGAAAGAGTACCCGTTTTAATCCAGAATACGATTATTAAATGGAAACTAGCCGTTTTCAGTGGACATGCAGCAAAACATGCGCGTGGAAAATCATAACACCAATGTTTGCGGTTAAAAAACCAACGAATTTAGAAAAAATTTGTTTGAAAAACTTGGATGGTAATAATTGAGAAAAAATTTACGATTTCACCAAAAAACACAAAAAAAACATAAAAACATGGAGTTCTCTGTGGAAATCCATCATCAAATACTAGTTTAAATTATAAAGATATTATTTGCGATGTAAAAGACAAAGAATAATGAAAAACGACGTTTGAAAACCTTGAATTGAAAAAATGTTAATTGATTAATTTCATCGAAAATAAGAAGATAAAAGTAAAAACTAGCAGTTTTCAGTGGAATTGACCAAAACATACGCGTTGATAATAATAACAACTGTTTTTCGATTGAAAAATCAACGGATAAAAAAAAATACGCGATTTCATCGAAAATACGTAGGAAGATGAAATCGAGCAGTTTTCTGTGGAAATACCACATAAAACAATGGTTCAAATTAACGGACATATTTTCGATAGATAAATCAACGAATGATGAAGAAAGGCGCTTGAATCAATAATATTGAAAAAAGTTAGAGAAAATACAAGATTACATCGAAAATACGAAGAATGAAAAAGAACTAACAGTTCTCAGTGAACTCGCCACAAAACATGCGCGCTTAAAATTATCACACCAATTTCTGCGATTGAAAATTCAACGAATTTAGAAAAAAGTAGTTCGATATACTGGAAAGGAAAATATTAAGAGAAAATTAACGATCACATAAAAAACACGAAAATTTAAAAAACCGAGCTGTTCTTTGTGGAAGTACCAATTTAAATGCGTGTTAAAATTAAAACGACATACTCCGCGAAAGAATATCATCGAATGATGAAAAAGGTGTTTGAAACTCTTGAAAGGAAATTATCGAGGATAAATAACGATTTCATCGAAAACACGAAAAGTAAATAAAGACGAGAGTTTTCCGTCTGAATTCCACATAAATTACGTGTTTAAATTAAAACTTTATATTTTGCGGTGGAGAAATCAAGGAATGATGAAAAAAGGGGTTTGAAATTTAACAATATCATCGAAAACACCTAAAAAAATTAAACGAGTTGATTTTTTGGAAATACCACAACACACGTGTTTACATTAAAATAACGTATTTTTCCAATGAGAAATTAACAAATCATGAAAAAAGGAGTGTAAAATTTAACGATTTCATTTGAAACACGGAAAATAGATATAAACATACTCATTTCTATTGTAACTTCACTGCAAATACTTGTTTCAATTAAAAATACATTTTAAGCGATGGAGAAATAAACGAAAAAGGAGTTTCGTTTACTTAAATTAAAGAAGTTTAGAGAAAGAACGCGATTTCATCCAAAATACGATCATTGGATGAAACCTAGTCGTTTTCAGTGGACACGCCGTAAAACATGCGCGTGGAAAATCATAACACCAATGTTTGCGGTTAAAAAACTAACGAACTTTGAAAAACGTAGTTTAAAAAACTTGGAAGGAAATTATTCAGAGAAAATTTACGAGTTCAGCAAAAACACAAAAAATACTTGAAAACGAGAAGTTATCTCTGGAAATACCACATCAAATACTAGTTTAAATTATAACGATATAATTTGTGATTTAAAAGACAACGAAATGAAGATAAAGTAAACACTTGAAGTTTCAGTGGAATGGCAACAAAACGTACGCGTAGATAATAATAACAAATTTCATTTCAAATAATAACAAATTTCATTTTAAATAACATGCGCGTGGAAAATCATAAAACTAGTCGTTTTCAGTGGACACGCCCCAAAACATGCACGTGGAAAATCATAACACCAATGTTTGCTGTTAAAAAACTAACGAATTTTGAAAAATGTACTGTGAAAAACTTGGAAGGAAATTATATAGAGTAAATTTACGATTTCAGCAAAAACACAAAAAATACTTAGAAACGAGAAGTTATCTCTGGAAATACCACATCAAATACTAGTTAAAATTATAACGATATAATTTGCGATTTAAAAGACAACGAAAAGAAGATAAAGTAAACACTTGCAGTTTTCAGTGGAATGGCAACAAAACGTACGCGTTGATAATAATAACAACTTTTTTTCGATCGAAAAATCAACGGATTAAAAAAAAATACGCGATTTCTTCGAAAATACGTAGATTGAATAAAAACGAGCAGTTTTCTGTTGAAATACCAGATAAAACCCGTGTTCAAATTTACGAACATATTTTCGATACATAAATCAACGAATGATGAAGAATGGCGCCTCAAACAATGAAATTGAAAAAAGTTAAAGAAAATACGAGATTACATTGAAAATACGAAGATTGAAAAGAGAACTAGCTGTTCTCAGTGAACTCGCCACAAAACATGCGCGCTTAAAATCAAAACACAAATATTCTGCTATTAAAAATTCAACGAATTTTGGAAAAAGTAGTTCTATATACTTGAAAGGAAAATATTGAGAGATTATTAACGATGACATCGAAAACACGAAAATTAAATATAAACGAGCTGTTCTCAGTGGAAATTCCGATCTTAATGCGTGTTAAAATTTAAACGACATACTCTGCGTTGAAAAAATACGTGAATGCATAAAAAATACGATTATTGAATAAAAACTACCAGTTTTCAGTGTACTCGCTTAAAAACATACGTGTTAAATTATTACCCATATTTTGCGATGGAAAATTTAACGAATTTTGAAAAAAGTAGTTCGAAATACTTAAAAGGAAAATATTGGGAGAAAATTACCGATTCCATCAAAAACACGAAAATTAAATAAAAAGAGCTGTTCTCTGTGGTAATACCAATTTAAAATGCGTGTTAAAATTAAAACGATATATTTTGCGGTGGAGAAATCAACGAATGATGAAAAAATGGGTTTGATATTTAACGATATCATCCAAAACACGGAAAATAATTAAACGAGTTGTTTTAAGAGGAAAAACCATAAATATGTGTTAACATTCATTATAACGTATTTTTCGATGGAAAAATTAACAAATCATGAAAAAAGGGCTTTTAAACTTTACTATTTCATTAAAAACACGACAAAAAAGATAATAACGAGCACTTTAATGTGGAAACTCCACTTCAAAAACTTGTTTAAATTAAAACGACATTTTTAGCGTTGGAGAAATACACGAAAAAGGAGTTTGATTTACCTTAATTCAAGAAATGTAGAAAGAGTACCCGTTTTAATCCAGAATACGATTATTAAATGGAAACTAGCCGTTTTCAGTGGACATGCAGCAAAACATGCGCGTGGAAAATCATAACACCAATGTTTGCGGTTAAAAAACCAACGAATTTAGAAAAAATTTGTTTGAAAAACTTGGATGGTAATAATTGAGAAAAAATTTACGATTTCACCAAAAAACACAAAAAAAACATAAAAACATGGAGTTCTCTGTGGAAATCCATCATCAAATACTAGTTTAAATTATAAAGATATTATTTGCGATGTAAAAGACAAAGAATAATGAAAAACGACGTTTGAAAACCTTGAATTGAAAAAATGTTAATTGATTAATTTCATCGAAAATAAGAAGATAAAAGTAAAAACTAGCAGTTTTCAGTGGAATTGACCAAAACATACGCGTTGATAATAATAACAAATGTTTTTCGATTGAAAAATCAACGGATAAAAAAAAATACGCGATTTCATCGAAAATACGTAGGAAGATGAAATCGAGCAGTTTTCTGTGGAAATACCACATAAAACAATGGTTCAAATTAACGGACATATTTTCGATAGATAAATCAACGAATGATGAAGAAAGGCGCTTGAATCAATAATATTGAAAAAAGTTAGAGAAAATACAAGATTACATCGAAAATACGAAGATTGAAAAAGAACTAACAGTTCTTAGTGAACTCGCCACAAAACATGCGCGCTTAAAATCATCACACCAATTTCTGCGATTGAAAATTCAACGAATTTAGAAAAAAGCAAGCTGAACACGAAAAAACACGAAATTTAAAAAAACCGAGCTGTTCTTTGTGGAAGTACCCAATTTAAAGGCGTGTTAAAATTAAAACGACATACTCCGCGAAAAAAAATCATCGAATGATGAAAAAAGGTGTTTGAAACTCTTGAAAGGAAATTATCGAGGATCAATAACGATTTCATCGAAAACACGAAAAGTAAATAAAGACGAGAGTTTTCCGTCTGATATCCACATAAATTACGTGTTTAAATTAAAACTTTATATTTTGCGGTGGAGAAATCAAGGAATGATGAAAAAAGGGGTTTGAAATTTAACAATATCATCGAAAACACCTAAAAAAATAAAAAGTGTTGATTTTTTGGAAATACCACAACACACGTGTTTACATTAAAATAACGTATTTTTCCATGGAGAAATTAACAAATCATGAAAAAGGAGTGTAAAATTTAACATTTTCATTTAAAACACGGAAAATAGATATAAACATACTCATTTCTATTGTAACTTCACTGCAAATACTTGTTTCAATTAAAAATACATTTTAAGCCATGGAGAAATAAACGAAAAAGGAGTTTCGTTTACTTAAATTAAAGAAATTTAGAGAAAGAACGCGATTTCATCCAAAATACGATCATTGGATGAAACCTAGTCGTTTTCAGTGGACACGCCGTAAAACATGCGCGTGGAAAATCATAACACTAATTTTTGCGGTTAAAAAACTAACGAACTTTGAAAAACGTAGTTTGAAAAACTTGGAAGGAAATTATTTAGAGAAAATTTACGAGTTCAGCAAAAACACGAAAAATACTTTAAAACGAGAAGTTATCTCTGGAAATACCACATCAAATACTAGTTTAAATTATAACGATATAATTTGTGATTTAAAAGACAACGAAATGAAGATAAAGTAAACACTTGAAGTTTTCAGTGGAATGGCAACAAAACGTACGCGTAGATTAATAATAACAAATTTCATTTCAAATAATAACAAATTTTCATTTTAAATAACATGCGCGTGGAAAATCATAAAACTAGTCGTTTTCAGTGGACACGCCCCAAAACCATGAGCGTGGAAAATCATAACACCAATGTTTGCTGTTAAAAAACTAACGAATTTTGAAAAATGTACTGTGAAAAACTTGGAAGAAAATTATATAGAGAAAATTTACGATTTCAGCAAAAACACAAAAAATACTTAGAAACGAGAAGTTATCTCTGGAAATACCACATCAAATACTAGTTTAAATTATAACGATATAATTTGCGATTTAAAAGACAACGAAAAGAAGATAAAGTAAACACTTGCAGTTTTCAGTGGAATGGCAACAAAACGTCCGCGTTGATAATAATAACAACTTTTTTTCGATCGAAAAATCAACGGATTAAAAAAAAATACGCGATTTCTTCGAAAATACGTAGATTGAATAAAAACGAGCAGTTTTCTGTTGAAATACCAGATAAAACCCGTGTTCAAATTTACGAACATATTTTCGATACATAAATCAACGAATGATGAAGAATGGCGCCTCAAACAATGAAATTGAAAAAAGTTAAAGAAAATACGAGATTACATTGAAAATACGAAGATTGAAAGAGAACTAGCTGTTCTCAGTGAACTCGCCACAAAACATGCGCGCTTAAAATCAAAACACAAATTTCTGCTATTAAAAATTCAACGAATTTTGGAAAAAGTAGTTGAATCTACTTGAAAGGAAAATATTGAGAGATTATTAACGATCACATCGAAAACACGAAAATTAAATATAAACGAGCTGTTCTCAGTGGAAATTCCGATCTTAATGCGTGTTAAAATTAAAACGACATACTCTGCGTTGAAAAAATACGTGAATGCATAAAAAATACGATGATTGAATAAAAACTACCGGTTTTCAGTGTACTCGCCTAAAAACATACGTGTTAAATTATTAACCATATTTTGCGATAGAAAATTTAACGAATTTTGAAAAAAGTAGTTCGAAATACTTAAAAGGAAAATATTGGGAGAAAATTACCGATTCCATCAAAAACACGAAAATGAAATAAAAAGAGCTGTTCTCTGTGGTAATACCAATTTAAAATGCGTGTTAAAATTAAAACGATATATTTTGCGGTGGAGAAATCAACGAATGATGAAAAAATGGGTTTGATATTTAACGATATCATCAAAAACACGGAAAATAATTAAACGAGTTGTTTTAAGAGGAAAAACCATAAATATGTGTTAACATTCATTATAACGTATTTTTCGATGGAGAAATTAACAAATCATGAAAAAAGGGCTTTTAAACTTAACTATTTCATTAAAAACACGACAAAAAAGATAATAACGAGCAATTTAACGTGGAAACTCCACTTCAAAAACTTGTTTAAATTAAAACGACATTTTTAGCGTTGGAGAAATAAACGAAAAAGGAGTTTGATTTACCTGAATTGAAGAAATGTAGAAAGAGTACCCGTTTTAATCCAAAATACGATTATTAAATGGAAACTAGTCGTTTTCAGTGGACATGCCGCAAAACATATGCGTGGAAAATCATAACACCATTGTTTGCGGTTAAAAAACCAACGAATTTAGAAAAAATTTGTTTGAAAAACTTGGATGGTAATAATTGAGAAAAAATTTCGATTTCACCAAAAAACACAAAAAAAAATAAAAACATGGAGTTCTCTGTGGAAATCCATCATAAAATACTAGTTTAAATTATAAAGATATTATTTGCGATGTAAAAGACAAAGAATAATGAAAACGACGTTTGAAAACCTTGAATTGAAAAAATGTTGATTGATTAATTTCATCGAAAATAAGAAGATAAAGTAAAAACCAGCAGTTTTCAGTGGAATTGACCAAAACATACGCGTTAATAATAATAACAACTGTTTTTTGATTGAAAAATCAACGGATAAAAAAAAATACGCGATTTCATCGAAAATACGTAGGAAGATGAAATCGAGCAGTTTTCTGTGGAAATACCACATAAAACAATGGTTCAAATTAACGGACATATTTTCGATAGATAAATCAACATATGATGAAGAAAGGCGCTTGAATCAATGAAATTGAAAAAAGTTAGAGAAAATACAAGATTACATCGAATATACGAAGAATGAAAAAGAACTAACAGTTCTCAGTGAACTCGCCACAAAACATGCGCGCTTAAAATCATCACACCAATTTCTGCGATTGAAAATTCAACGAATTTAGAGAAAAGTAGTTCGATATACTTGAAAGGAAAATATTGAGAGAAAATTAACGATCACATAAAAAACACGAAAATTTAAAAAACCGAGCTGTTCTTTGTGGAAGTACCAATTTAAAGGCGTGTTAAAATTAAAACGACATACTCCGCGAAAAAAAAACATCGAATGATGAAAAAAGGTGTTTGAAACTCTTGAAAGGAAATTATCGAGGATAAATAACGATTTCATCGAAAACACGAAAAGTAAATAAAGACGAGAGTTTTCCGTCTGAATTCCACATAAATTACGTGTTTAAATTAAAACTTTATATTTTGCGGTGGAGAAATCAAGGAATGATGAAAAAAGGGGTTTGAAATTTAACAATATCATCGAAAACACCTAAAAAAATAAAACGAGTTGATTTTTTGGAAATACCACAACACACGTGTTTACATTAAAATAACGTATTTTTCCATGGAGAAATTAACAAATCATGAAAAAGGAGTGTAAAATTTAACATTTTCATTTAAAACACGGAAAATAGATATAAACATACTCATTTCTATTGTAACTTCACTGCAAATACTTGTTTCAATTAAAAATACATTTTAAGCCATGGAGAAATAAACGAAAAAGGAGTTTCGTTTACTTAAATTAAAGAAATTTAGAGAAAGAACGCGATTTCATCCAAAATACGATCATTGGATGAAACCTAGTCGTTTTCAGTGGACACGCCGTAAAACATGCGCGTGGAAAATCATAACACTAATTTTTGCGGTTAAAAAACTAACGAACTTTGAAAAACGTAGTTTGAAAAACTTGGAAGGAAATTATTTAGAGAAAATTTACGAGTTCAGCAAAAACACGAAAAATACTTTAAAACGAGAAGTTATCTCTGGAAATACCACATCAAATACTAGTTTAAATTATAACGATATAATTTGTGATTTAAAAGACAACGAAATGAAGATAAAGTAAACACTTGAAGTTTTCAGTGGAATGGCAACAAAACGTACGCGTAGATAATAATAACAAATTTCATTTCAAATAATAACAATTTTCATTTTAAATAACATGCGCGTGGAAAATCATAAAACTAGTCGTTTTCAGTGGACACGCCCCAAAACATGAGCGTGGAAAATCATAACACCAATGTTTGCTGTTAAAAAACTAACGAATTTTGAAAAATGTACTGTGAAAAACTTGGAAGAAAATTATATAGAGAAAATTTACGATTTCAGCAAAAACACAAAAATACTTAGAAACGAGAAGTTATCTCTGGAAATACCACATCAAATACTAGTTTAAATTATAACGATATAATTTGCGATTTAAAAGACAACGAAAAGAAGATAAAGTAAACACTTGCAGTTTTCAGTGGAATGGCAACAAAACGTCCGCGTTGATAATAATAACAACTTTTTTTCGATCGAAAAATCAACGGATTAAAAAAAAATACGCGATTTCTTCGAAAATACGTAGATTGAATAAAAACGAGCAGTTTTCTGTTGAAATACCAGATAAAACCCGTGTTCAAATTTACGAACATATTTTCGATACATAAATCAACGAATGATGAAGAATGGCGCCTCAAACAATGAAATTGAAAAAAGTTAAAGAAAATACGAGATTACATTGAAAATACGAAGATTGAAAGAGAACTAGCTGTTCTCAGTGAACTCGCCACAAAACATGCGCGCTTAAAATCAAAACACAAATTTCTGCTATTAAAAATTCAACGAATTTTGGAAAAAGTAGTTGAATATACTTGAAAGGAAAATATTGAGAGATTATTAACGATCACATCGAAAACACGAAAATTAAATATAAACGAGCTGTTCTCTGTGGAAATTCCGATCTTAATGCGTGTTAAAATCAAAACGACATACTCTGCGTTGAAAAAATACGTGAATGCATAAAAAATACGATTATTGAATAAAAACTACCAGTTTTCAGTGCACTCGCCTAAAAACATACGTGTGAAATTATTAACCATATTTTGCGATGGAAAATTTAACGAATTTTGAAAAAAGTAGTTCGAAATACTTAAAAGGAAAATATTGGGAGAGATTCCATCAAAAACACGAAAATTAAATAAATAGAGCTGTTCACTGTGGCAATACCAATTTAAAATGCGTGTTTAAATTAAAACGATATATTTTGCGGTGGAGAAATCAACGAATGATGAAAAAATGGGTTTGATATTTAACGATATCATCCAAAACACGGAAAATAATTAAACGAGTTGTTTTAAGAGGAAAAACCATAAATATGTGTTAACATTCATTATAACGTATTTTTCGATGGAAAAATTAACAAATCATGAAAAAAGGGCTTTTAAACTTAACTATTTCATTAAAAACACGACAAAAAAGATAATAACGAGCACTTTAATGTGGAAACTCCACTTCAAAAACTTGTTTAAATTAAAACGACATTTTTAGCGTTGGAGAAATAAACGAAAAAGGAGTTTGATTTACCTTAATTCAAGAAATGTAAAAAGAGTACCCGTTTTAATCCAGAATACGATTATTAAATGGAAACTAGCCGTTTTCAGTGGACATGCCGCAAAACATGCGCGTGGAAAATCATAACACCAATGTTTGCGGTTAAAAAACCAACGAATTTAGAAAAAATTTGTTTGAAAAACTTGGATGGTAATAATTGAGAAAAAATTTACGATTTCACCAAAAAACACAAAAAAAACAAAAAACATGGGGTTCTCTGTGGAAATCCATCATCAAATACTAGTTTAAATTATAAAGATATTATTTGCGATGTACAAGACAAAGAATAATGAAAAACGACGTTTGAAAACCTTGAATTGAAAAAATGTTGATTGATTAATTTCATCGAAAATAAGAAGATAAAAGTAAAAACTAGCAGTTTTCAGTGGAATTGACCAAAACATACACGTTGATAATAATAACAACTGTTTTTCGATTGAAAAATCAACGGATAAAAAAAATACGCGATTTCATCGAAATACGTAGGAAGATGAAATCGAGCAGTTTTCTGTGGAAATACCACATAAAACAATGGTTCAAATTAACGGACATATTTTCGATAGATAAATCAACGAATGATGAAGAAAGGCGCTTGAATCAATGAAATTGAAAAAGGGTAGAGAAAATACAAGATTACATCGAAAATACGAAGAAGGAAAAAGAACTAACAGTTCTTAGTGAACTCGCCACAAAACATGCGCGCTTAAAATTATCACACCAATTTCTGCGATTGAAAATTCAACGAATTTAGAAAAAGTAGTTCGATATACTTGAAAGGAAAATATTGAGAGAAAATTAACGATCACATAAAAAACACGAAAATTTAAATACCGAGCTGTTCTTTGTGGAAGTACCCATTTAAATGCGTGTTAAAATTAAAACGACATACTCCGCGAAAAAAAATCATCGAATGATGAAAAAAGGTGTTTGAAACTCTTGAAAGGAAATTATCGAGGATAAATAACGATTTCATCGAAAACACGAAAAGTAAATAAAGACGAGAGTTTTCCGTCTGAATTCCACATAAATTACGTGTTTAAATTAAAACTTTATATTTTGCGGTGGAGAAATCAAGGAATGATGAAAAAAGGGGTTTGAAATTTAACGATATCATCGAAAACACGGAAAAAAATTAAACGAGTTAATTTTTTGGAAATACCACAACACACGTGTTTACATTAAAATAACGTATTTTTCCATGGAGAAATTAACAAATCATGAAAAAAGGAGTGTAAAATTTAACGATTTCATTGAAAACACGGAAAATAGATATAAACATACTCATTTCTATTGTAACTTCACTGCAAATACTTGTTTCAATTAAAAATACATTTTAAGCCATGGAGAAATAAACGAAAAAGGAGTTTCGTTTACTTAAATTAAAGAAATTTAGAGAAAGTACGCGATTTCATCCAAAATACGATCATTGGATGAAACCTAGTCGTTTTCAGTGGACACGCCGTAAAACATGCGCGTGGAAAATCATAACACTAATGTTTGCGGTTAAAAAACTAACGAACTTTGAAAAACGTAGTTTCAAAAACTTGGAAGGAAATTATTTAGAGAAAATTAACGAGTTCAGCAAAAACACGAAAAATACTTTAAAACGAGAAGTTATCTCTGGAAATACCACATCAAATACTAGTTTAAATTATAACGATATAATTTGTGATTTAAAAGACAACGAAATGAAGATAAAGTAAACACTTGAAGTTTTCAGTGGAATGGCAACAAAACGTACGCGTAGATAATAATAACAAATTTCATTTCAAATAATAACAAATTTCATTTTAAATAACATGCGCGTGGAAAATCATAAAACTAGTCGTTTTCAGTGGACACGCCCCAAAACATGAGCGTGGAAAATCATAACACCAATGTTTGCTGTTAAAAAACTAACGAATTTTGAAAAATGTACTGTGAAAAACTTGGAAGGAAATTATTTAGAGAAAATTACGATTTCAGCAAAAACACAAAAAATACTTAGAAACGAGAAGTTATCTCTGGAAATACCACATCAAATACTAGTTTAAATTATAACGATATAATTTGCGATTTAAAAGACAACGAAAAGAAGATAAAGTTAACACTTGCAGTTTTCAGTGGAATGGCAACAAAACGTACGCGTTGATAATAATAACAACTTTTTTTCGATCGAAAAATCAACGGATTAAAAAAAAATACGCGATTTCTTCGAAAATACGTAGATTGAATAAAAACGAGCAGTTTTCTGTTAAAATACCAGATAAAACCCGTGTTCAAATTTGCGAACATATTTTCGATACATAAATCAACGAATGATGAAGAATGGCGCCTCAAACAATGAAATTACAAAAAGTTAAAGAGAATACGATATTGCATTGAAAATACGAAGATTGAAAGAGAACTAGCTGTTCTCAGTGAACTCGCCACAAAACATGCGCGCTTAAAATCAAAACACAAATTTCTGCTATTAAAAATTCAACGAATTTTGGAAAAAGTAGTTCTATATACTTGAAAGGAAAATATTGAGAGGTTATTAACGATCACATCGAAAACACGAAAATTAAATATAAACGAGCTGTTCTCAGTGGAAATTCCGATCTTAATGCTTGTTAAAATTAAAACGACATACTCTGCGTTGAAAAAATACGTGAATGCATAAAAAATACGATGATTGGATA